>NC_084731.1:35317016-35419516 GCF_033978785.1 Entelurus aequoreus
ACATACATACACAACACCCTACTCCCCACCATACAATCCTTACCAGATTCCACCACCTTTCCTGTTTTCGCCTTACACCCCTTACCCCCATACACCCTATGCATTCAGCACACCAACAACACTTTTGAGTTATTGAAGTTTTGTTTTGAGATCTTTTGAAAGAAAAATGGTTTGAAATGTCAGGAGCCACTTCTTATTTTGTCAGGGAGTGTGTGACATACACAAATGTGTTGTCACATTTTTGTTTTTTTATGTATTTGCTTTTGTATTTTTAAGAGCCTCAGTGTTCAGTAGAATGAGCAGTGAACTGATAATTCAGGCACAGGCCTATTCCACCTTTCGCCACCAGGTGGCAAAACCCCTTCTGTGAGACAGGTAGTATAGGTGGTCACGTGACGTCTTCTCTTCAGATGAACAAGGAAAGAGAAACGTAACAACACACAAGCTGACTCTGTCTCCTTTTTGTCCTGTTTTATCAGGTAAATACAATATTAGAACATACTACATGTTTTCTATGAGCACTTTATGGTGTAAAGCAAAGATTCTCTTGGTTCTTTACCAGAAATGTCGTGATTTTGTAGAACTTTGATGTGTGAAGTGAATCTCAGTGTAAACATACAGATTCATGGCAGCCATGTTACTGCTGCTTAAAAACGTGTCCTTTTGTTTGTTTCTGTGACAGTATTATGTTGCTCCCTGCAGTATTTGAAGCTCCGTTTTTCTAGTGTTTTATATGAGTGATGCCTGTTGCATTTGAGACAGTATATTTTCGTTTTTGATTTAGTTAGTTGTTTCTCTACTGAAGTGCCTTGTAATGAATCTTACTAGTCCATTGTGTTATGCCAATGCAGTATTTAGCCTACCTTTTGGGGTCCATATTTTGTGAATTGTGGTTTCATGATAAATGCCAATTCATGGTTTGGATAAATAAGTCCATGTTTATGTGGAACGTTAAAGGACAACTCCGTTCTAAAAATATAATTGGTAAATGCCAACGTTAAGAACCAGTTGATTGATACTGTGAACATAAAACATATGGGAATATGAAGGAAATGATGTTTATTGTGATTTTGATGATGATGTGTAAGAAAAGAAGAAGATATGGGTTTATTGTAATTTTGTGAATGTGATAATTGAATACTGAAACTCTTTAAACAGAAAGAAAGAAAGTGAATTAAGTTGATAATTGTTTAATAAATGAGATGAACAAGGAAAGAGAAACGTAACAACACACAAGCTGACTCTGTCTCCTTTTTGTCCTGTTTTATCAGGTGAACAACACTGCAGAGCAGTTTGTAAAATATAATCTGTCAACATAGCCACACCCCTGGGGCGTGTTACAGTAGCATCGCTAACCCAACAAGGGACTCCTCCCAGTAGCTCCACCCACTCGGCAGATGATTTTATGAATTTCTTTAATAAGAAAATTGAACTCATTAGAAAGGAGATTAAAGACAACGCATCCCAGCTACAACTGGGCTCTATTAACACAAATACGACTGTATATACGACGGACACTGCCCTCCAAAATAGTCTCTCTATTTTTGATGAAATAACATTAGAGGAATTATTACAGCGTGTAAGTGGGATAAAACAAACAACATGTTTACTTGACCCACTTCCTGGGAAACTTATCAAGGAACTGTTTGTATTATTAGGTCCATCAGTGTTAAATATTATAAACTTATCACTTTCCTCCGGCACTGTTCCCCTAGCATTCAAAAAAGCGGTTATTCATCCTCTGCTCAAAAGACCTAACCTCGATCCTGACCTCATGGTAAACTACCGACCGGTCTCCCACCTTCCGTTTATTTCCAAAATTCTCGAAAAAACTGTTGCACAGCAGCTAAATGAACACTTAGTGACTAACAATCTCTGTGAACCTTTTCAATCCGGTTTCAGGGCAAATCACTCTACGGAGACAGCCCTCGCAAAAATGACTAATGATCTATTGCTAACGATGGATTCTGATGCTTCATCTATGTTGCTGCTTCTTGATCTTAGCGCCGCTTTCGATACCGTCGATCATAATATTTTATTAGAGCGTATCAAAACACGTATTGGTATGTCAGACTTAGCCTTGTCTTGGTTTAACTCTTATCTTACTGACAGGATGCAGTGCGTCACCCATAACAATGTGACCTCGGACTATGTCAAGGTAACGTGCGGAGTTCCCCAGGGTTCGGTTCTTGGCCCTGCACTCTTTAGTATTTACATGCTGCCGCTGGGTGACATCATACGCAAGTACGGTGTTAGCTTTCACTGTTATGCTGATGACACTCAACTCTACATGCCCCTAAAGCTGACCAACACGCCGGACTGTAGTCAGCTGGAGGCGTGTCTTAATGAAATTAAACAATGGATGTCCGCTAACTTTTTGCAACTCAACGCTAAGAAAACGGAAATGCTGATTATCGGTCCTGCTAGACACCAACATCTATTTAATAATACCACCTTAACATTTGACAACCAAACAATTAAACAAGGAGACTCGGTAAAGAATCTGGGTATTATCTTCGACCCAACTCTCTCGTTTGAGTCACACATTAAGAGTGTTACTAAAACGGCCTTCTTTCATCTCCGTAATATCGCTAAAATTCGTTCCATCTTGTCCACTAGCGACGCTGAGATCATTATTCATGCGTTCGTTACGTCTCGTCTCGATTACTGTAACGTATTATTTTCGGGCCTCCCTATGTCTAGCATTAAAAGATTACAGTTGGTACAAAATGCGGCTGCAAGGCTTTTGACAAAAACAAGAAAGTTTGATCATATTACGCCTATACTGGCTCACTTGCACTGGCTTCCTGTGCACTTAAGATGCGACTTTAAGGTTTTACTACTTACGTATAAAATATTACACGGTTTAGCTCCAGCCTATCTCGCCGATTGTATTGTACCATATGTCCCGACAAGAAATCTGCGTTCAAAGAACTCCGGCTTATTAGTGATTCCCAGAGCCAAAAAAAAGTCTGCGGGCTATAGAGCGTTTTCTATTCGGGCTCCAGTACTCTGGAATGCCCTCCCGGTAACAGTTAGAGATGCTACCTCAGTAGAAGCATTTAAGTCCCATCTTAAAACTCATTTGTATAATCTAGCCTTTAAATAGACCCCCCCTTTTTTAGACCAGTTGATCTGCCGTTTCTTTTCTTCTCTCCTCTTCTCCCCTGTCCCTTGCGAGGGGGAGTTGCATAGGTCCGGTGGCCATGGATGAAGTGCTGGCTGTCCAGAGCCGGGACCCCGGGTGGACCACTAGCCTGTGCATCGGTTGGGGACATCTCTGCGCTGCTGACCCGTCTCCGCTCGGGATGGTTTCCTGTTGGCCCCGCTGTGGACTGGACTCCCGCTGATGTGTTGGATCCACTGTGGACTGGACTTTCACAATGTTATGTCAGACCCACTCGACATCCGTTGCTTTCGGTCTCCCCTAGAGGGGGGGGGTTACCCACATATGCGGTCCTCTCCAAGGTTTCTCATAGTCATTCACCGACGTCCCACTGGGGTGAGTTTTTCCTTGCCCGTATGTGGGCTCTGTACCGAGGATGTCGTTGTGGCTTGTACAGCCCTTTGAGACACTTGTGATTTAGGGCTATATAAATAAACATTGATTGATTGATTGATTGGGTCAACATAGGTGCAATAATAAAGTGAATCAGAATCAGCTTTATTGTCCAGTTATGTTTAACACACATGGAATTTAACTTCAGTAGACTGCGCTCTCTTTGTACAAAGTAAACATTAAATATGAACAATTAACTAAAAATATAAACTAGTAATTAAAGACTAATATGTACAAGACTGATGAGACAAGATGACACTTTTACTGTAAATACAAAGCTTTATCACTTGGACTGTTCAACCCCAGGCCACTCTTGTAGCTGAATGTTTTCTACATTTTAAGATTAGGAACCATATGTGGCACTCTGGACATCATTCGTTCATTCATTGGTATTATTTATGTTCTTAACTGGGCCACCCCCATATCTTTATAAATGACATGTCATTTGTAAAGACATGCCAGGCTGACAATAGGATAATGTAAACAACACTGCCAGAGCCGCAATGAGTTTATAGTAGGTGTGTGAATGATCAACAATCAATATTATTGGCAGAAATAGAGGGCCCCAAAATCAAATTTTGCTTAGGGCCCCATGGAGGCTTGGGCCGGCACTGAATACAAATAACACTTTTCAAAACAAAAGCAGCACCGTTGTATTGCACACTCGACATAGATACTTTTTTAAATTTATTTTGTAATTTATGATTGGCCTCACGCTGGCCGGACAGGGACGCACAAAGGGACGCACAAAGGGCCGGATGTGGGCCGCAGAATGACCAGGTCTGCCCTAAGGGACAGGGATGTTTTGTTTGTCTGTTCACCATCGCTGTGTCTGTTTTACTTGCGGTTCACTGAAGTAGGAAAACAAACCTTTCGCGAGATCTCGCAATACTTTTGCGAGATATCGCAAATTTATTTTTTTCCTATGTCAGTAGGGATGATACTCGAAACCGGTTTTCCCGTTGTTTGATAAGAAAAGAACCGAGTCCTCGGACTCGAATCCCTTTTTGAGAACCGGTACTTGTTATCGAGACCACTATAGTAAAGGAAAATAGTTGATTATTTATTCGAATCCCGTCCCGACCAGAAATGCTCCGTGCGACATCACAAGAATTGACGTCATGTAGCTCAGTCATTAGGCGCAGATAGCGAAAGCAGGAAAACAATGGACGGAAAAAAGCGCTCCAAGGTGTAATAAAGTTCAAAACAAAAGCTATAATCCATCGAATAACTTTACTGAGAGATTTTAGCAGGGTAAAACACATGACGAACACTTTTACGACCAACCGGAAACATAGCAACCAGGCTAGCAACGCACCTCCTTTACGGCAGCTGTCGCAACGTTCTTAAAACAACCACACCACATACATATATATACAACACATCTCCCTTTTTTAACTTTTGTTTTTCTTTCCTTGTAAACAAAACAAAATCACACTGTAGATGTGTTGTCTGTCTAATTATAAATAATGCAGACGAGGCGTGCTGGCTGAGTTCTTGACGTTTGCTTTCACAGCGTGGCAACATGCAACCCTTTTCGGGGCTACCGCGCATGCTCGTAACTCCCGTTGCATGCTAGGTAGTGTAGTTGTTATAATCTCTAGCTCATAACATTTTTCCCCCTATAAAGAAATAATGTTAACTCAATAAAGTGTATTTCTTTTTTTAGCTTTAACTTTGCATTTTTTAGCATTGTAACCACATTTGCAAACAACTTTTCTCTTCATAGAATTTTCTTTCAATAAAGAAATAAAGTGCAAAAATGTCAAAGCATCATAACAAACAGTTATGTCAAATAGCAGCAGAAGTGCACTTTTTGGAGAGCTGTATTATTTTCAGTTTTGTGCCCAAGGGACTGATTTTATTTAACACTATATTATTATTTATACACCTATTGTGATCACAGAGACAGGTTGTTTTTGTGTTACTGTATATATTTGTTTCTCTGAAAAATCCCACTTAATATACTTTGGGTAACAACAGTCAATATTTATTTATTTTATTTTATTTTTTTAGGTGGGTAACAGTCAATATTTATTTATTTATTAGATTTTATTTTTTTATTATATAATAAAAGTGAGCTTTTGTTAAACCAAATATTGTGTGTTTTTTTCCATATACAACAACCTATCTGGACTCGATAAGAGAATCGATAAGGAATCGGTTCGATAAGAGGATTCGATAATAGGCTCGAACTCGATAATTCCTTATCAAACATCATCCCTATATGTCAGTGAACCACAAGTAAAACAGACACAGCAATGGTGAACCGGAAGTGAAGCAGACACAGCGATGGAGGAGCGGGAGAATGCAGGAGCCTACTTATCATCTGTGCTCTGTTGTGGAACCATAATACGATTTGATGTCTTTATATGTTAGGCCAATACTAAAATAGAAATCAATAAACTTCTCACGCGGATGATGGGTAGGCTCCTCCATCGCTGTGTCTGTTTTACTTCCGATTCACTGACATAGGAAAAAAACCTTTTGCGAGATTTCGCAAAACATTTTTTTCCCTCCATGTCCCTTTAGGGCAGGGGTGTCCAAACTTTTTCCACTGAGGGCCGCACACGGAAAAATTAAAGCATGTGGGGGCCATTTTTATATTTTTTATTTTCAAACCATAACAAAATATATGCATTTTTTATTTATTTTACCTTTAGGGGTCCCAGGGACCATAAAGGGTCTCAGTCATTAATATGTTAAAAATAAGTCAGATTATTATTATTTTTTTAATTATTTAACGCTTACTGTAAATCTCTATATCAACTTCAAGTTGATATAAAGTAATACAAATTAAAACAATTTTTTATGGCTTTTCTGTCAAAAACAGCTTAGTTTTTTTTATAGTAAAACTGAAATATGCAGTATATAGTAATTAGAGCCCTAAAAGATCAATAATGCAGGACACCATTGATTTTAATAATTTCATATTTTTGAGTAATCACAGTGAAAAGATAAATAAAAAATCACTAAACATATTTGGGATCTAAAAGGTGCCCCACTCATAAAGTGATACATTTGTATTAGGTTTTTCTTTTACTTTCAACACTTAAGTTACGAGATCAACTTCAGACATATCTGTTGATTTTATGCTGGAACTATTATTTTTTTTGTTTTATGCGCTTTTGTCAAAGAAAACGTTGATGTTTTTATATGGCTACTACACAATATATGCAATATTTACCACATAAAACATTTTAAAGTGAAATATTTGAAGTAATTGGAGCCCTGAAAACAATTTATTATAACATGGATTTTTTGTCGTCATTTTTTTTTTTTGAGCAATGGCAAAAAAGAAAAATGAAGTAAGACAAAAGAAAAAAAAACAGCCTGCATGGCAGCTTTTGTGTCAACATTGCAACTTTTTCTCGTTAGATTTCACCTCATTCCACTTTTTTTAATGTTCTTTTTTATTTTTACAATAGTATTTCCAGAATGTGTGGTGGGCCGGTAAACAATTAGCTGCGGGCCGCAAATGGCCCCCGGGCCGCACTTTGGACACCCCTGCTTTAGGGGCTCCGTACAGGATAAAAGAGCAAAAAGGTGCAGATATAAATACACAGATTACTGTACAGATAAATATATTGCACTTTTGCATATGCATCCACGTTTATGGATGTATGTTATATTGTCTTTATATTCCAGCGAGTTAATCCATTTTGGGGGGGAATTGAGGGGATTATTATGATGCGTTCAAGAGTCTTATGGTCTGAGGGAAGAAGCTGTTACAGAACCTGGAGGTTCTGCTACGGAGGCTGCAGAACCTCTTTCTAGAGTCCAGCAGTTAAAACAGTGCTTGGTGGGGGTGGGAGGAGTCTCTGCAGATTTTTTGAGCCTTGGTCAGGCAGCGGCTTTTTGCGATTTCCCGGTATTGTTTTGTAAAATTTGAACTGTTTGTATTGAAGTATAAATAGTGAATTTATTGAACATTGCTAATTATTTTCCCATACTTCAGCACAGTAGATGAAGTAAAATATTTAAATGTGTAGTGCGTTGTAATCAAGGTATCGATTGCTCTATTTATCATAGAGAGGCTTTAAGAAATGTTTTTTCCCGTGTGTCTGTTATGGCTTTACATGACAGTTGTTGGAGGTGCGTGTTGAGACAGATGCGGAAGTCCACAAAGGGCAAGGCAGGCATGGAGGTTCGGGAACAAGCAAGTGGTCAAGAGCTGGAGCGAGGCCTCGTTGTCCGGGGGCAGGCGAAAGGTCGAGATCCGGGAAGGCAGCAGGGAGTCCAAAAAGGATCCGGGGTGTCGAGACACACAGCTCGAAACCAGGGAATGACGCAAGGCTGCAGGATGACGACACAGGACAAGACACGGTGAGCACAGAGGAGGGGAGACACAGAGAGCAAGGAAGCACATAGGCGAGGAAAGCTGGAGACGTGTGAGGCTTACTGTACAGGTACAAGTAGCTACGTTCTGGCACTGGAACGCAGGACACGTTGGCTTAAGAAGACAGGGGAGATCTCATCAGCGCCAGGTGTGTTGATTGTAGATTGTGTGCAGCCGTGCGGAGAGGAGCGCACAGCTGACTGTGCGGTGGCAGGAGCTTGAGCTGTAACACAACACTTTCAAATAGTAAATTATTTGTATTCTTTAATTACTTGTAAACAAATTGGCTTGGGTAAAAAAAAGTAGTGATGTTATATTGAATGAAAATACATGTAGTTTGAATTTGAGGTACTCTAAAATCATGTATACCAACACATAAAACTAGTTTAATGATTATTTCAGAAACTTTTTTTTTTTTATACCGGTACTATTGTGCTTGTTACTCTAACAATAGGACATGTTTTTTTTAGCACTGCGGAATCTTTGCAGACATATAAACAAAAAGTCTGATCAAAAAATATTTAGATAAAAAAATGCCTTTTCTAAATAAATTAGTGTGTGTTGATTCTCACAGTCGGGACCAGTACAATCACATAAACGTTCTCTGAGTGCCTGCAAGTCCGCATTCAGGGTAGGATTACTGGTGAGCTGCAGCAGATAGTGAAAATAATGTCACTAAAGTTGCTGCTCCTTTTAAATGTTGTTTCAACTTCTATGCTAGTGTTAATCATACTTCTTTATTTTGTTCTTCTGGGCTGCACTTTCAGAAGTGCTGATTGAACATTAATTACATCGTGAGGAGACTGACTTTCGCGACTGTGCACCGAGAGGTCGCGCACACGGACACACTTTCACACAAACAAACGCAAACCTACACAAACACACACACATTTACAGATCCACACAGGATCACGGTCAATAAAGGGCGGATTGTTCCGTGCAGGATTATAACAGGTATTCGTTGCTTCCCTACTGTTTACTACTGCGGTAACTACTAACAGACATTAGCTCCAATATATATACCGTATTTTTCGGACTATAAATCGCAGTTTTTTTCATAGTTTGGCCGGGGGTGCGACTTATACTCAGGAGCGACTTATGTGTGAAATTATTAACACATTACGTAAAATATCAAATAATATTATTTAGCTCATTCACATAAGAGACTAGACGTATAAGATTTCATCGGATACAGCGATTAGGAGTGACAGATTGTTTGGTAAACGTATAGCATGTTCTATATGTTATAGTTATTTGAATGACTCTTACCATAATATGTTACGTTAACATACCAGGCACGTTCTCAGTTGGTTATTTATGCGTCATATAACGTACACTTATTCAGCCTGTTGTTCACTATTCTTTATTTGTTTTAAATTGCCTTTCAAATGTCTATTCTTGGTGTTGGGTTTTATCAAATAAATTTCCCCCAAAAATGCGACTTATACTCCAGTGCGACTTATATATGTTTTTTTCCTTCTTTATTATGCATTTTCGGCAGGTGCGACTTATACTCCGGTGCGACTTATACTCCGAAAAATACGGTATATATGCCAACAGCTGATCAGTGTGATCAAACTCAAATTATCGCCCAGCCCTAGTGTACCCTGCCTTCCGCCCAAGTGCAGCTGGGATAGGCTCCAACTCCGCCTGCAACCCCGAAAAGGGACAAGCGGTAGAAAATGCTATGTGGCCTTGTGGTTAGAGTGTTCGCCCTGAGATCGGTAGGTCGAGATTTCAAACCCCGGAATTGGGGGTTAAATCACCAAAATGATTCCCGAGCGCGGCCACCACTGCTTCTCACTGCTCCCCTCACCTCCCAGGGGAGGGAACAAGGGAATGGGGCAAATGCAGAGGGTAATTTCACCACACCTAGTGTGTGTGTCACCATCAGTGGTACTTTAACTTTTAAATAGATTGATAATTTGTTACTATTTATCAATCGTTTTATTCTATTTAATTCTTTGTTAACAGTACAAATACATTCATTACAATTGTCACTGCTAAGGAATATATTGCTGTTATGTGCAAACAATTTGAGTTTTAATAATTTTGTTAGGTTACGCCCAAGCGGGAACCAAGGAGCAAAGAAGAGATGACAGCACTGAGTACAAGAAGCTTTAATCCAGAGCTTGGGAAGGGATACAAAAAAAAACAATGGTACAGGTGGGAGTAGCCTGTCTCACGAAACGATTAAAAAACAAAGTACAAAACAAAAAGGTGCCTGGAGGGAGGCAAGGAAGATGCTGAGCACAAAAAACAAACAAACAAAAACAAAGTATAATACTCACTAGAAAGTGTACATGAATACTTAAAGTTGGCAGAACAGCAGACATGTGGCTTGAGCGTGCGGTAAAAACAGAGAAAGATCCAACACCACCAGGTGGACGCAATCAGCTTGAGAAGCCTGGTGGTGATTGCTTATAGGTGCGCTCAGCTCCTCTTGCCCTCCCCTGGCACCATGGCAACTGCGGAGAAAAAGAAAAACAAGAAGGAGGGCAAGCACAAAACAAGGAAAAGCAGGGGTGCTACGACAAAAATGCAACCATACCCCACCCTTAATGGACACCACCTGGAGGCTTACCCAGCAACTTGTGATAGAAATCAGATACAAGTGAGGGGTCGAGGATGAGCGAGCGGTATACCCATGAACAATCTTCAGGCCCGTACCCTTCCCAATCCACCAGGTACTGGAAACCCCTTGCCCCTTCTTCTCATATCTAAAATGGCCTTGACAGAAAAAGCAGGATGACCGTCAATCAGCCTGTGAGGAGGAGGCACCTCAGGTTAAGAAGAGAAACATGGAACAAAGGATTAATCTTCAGAGCTTCTGGAAGACAAAGCTGGACTGAAGTGGAGCAGATGTTGCGTTCCACTGGGTAGGGTCCAATAAACCTGGGCTGAAGTTTACGAGAGTCTGTGTACAACGGTAGGTCTCTGGTGGACAGCTAAACCCTCTGACTAAGCCTGTACTATGGTGCAGGGACACAGTGACAATTTGCCAATCGCTGGTTACACTCAGAGGTGCGTGAGAGGGCAGGCCAGGTGTGCACGGTGTCGATGAGTGGCGACTGATGGTATGGCAACCTCTGACTCCAGAGATGGGAAAACTAGTGACTGAAAACCAAAGGCGGCGTGGAAGGGAGAGACACCTGTGGAAGAACTAACCAGGGAGTTGTGGGCATATTCAATCCATGGCAAGTTGAATGAACATGAAACGGGTTGCTGCTTGCAAGTGGCTTCAAAGTCCTGGTTTGTTCTCTCCGTCACGCCATTTGTCAGTGGATGGTAACCCGAAGACAAACTCAGTGATGCTCCCAGCGACTTGCAGAAAACCTTCTAGACTGCAGATGAAAATTGTGGACATCAATCGGGATGCCGTGCAACCGGAACACATGCTGAGTCAAGAGGTTGGCGGTCTCCAGGTTTAGGTAGAGCTGCAAATTTTGCCATCTTTTAAAAATGGTCCACCATAGTAAGAATCACTGTGTTGCCATTGGAAGGCGGAATGTGACTAAGGGCGGGAGGGGATGGGCAATGGCCTCTAAAGTCCAGCAGGGGTCTGATGAGTAGGCTTATTGCGGGCACACATTCACTAGCCTCCCTTCTCATGGAAGGCCACCAAAAACGATGCACCAGAAGAAGAATGGTCTGATTTGATCCCGGATGGCAAGCCAGTTTGGAGCTGTCCGCCCAGGACAGCACTTTTGAACAAAGTTCAGGTGTAACAAACAGACGACTAGCAGGACAGGCTTTTAAGTGCCTCTTTCACTTCCTTCTGCACACTCCGCTGAAGACCTACGAAAATACCCACATATGGAACAACACTAACGAGTTAGAGTGGCCTTTTGCCATTTGGCAAAGGTCACTCTAACGCACTCCATACGGAATTTGGCTTGATGAAGATAAAAATTAAGCGAGCACTGGACAAGAAATGGGCGAACATCATCTGTGTCGCCGGAGAACCGTTCGAGTCGTGACAGTAGCGGGTTGGATGCAGGCGACCGGTGCAGCTGACGGAGGTGACGCGCTGCCTGTTTCTGGAGGATGTCTTTAAGAGGGTCAGTCTCAGAGGGGTCCATCTTCCAGGAATATCTTGTTGGTAGGATCTTACTGTTAGGTTACGCCCAAGCGGGAACCCAGGAGCAAAGAGGTGATGACAGCACTGAGTACAAGAAGCTCTAATCCAGAGCTCGGGAGGAGATACAAAAAACAGTGGTACAGGACGGAGTAGCCTGTGCCACGAAAAAACTAGTAAAAAACAAAGTACAAAACAAAAGTGCCTGGAGGGAGGCAAAGAAGAGGCTGAGCACAACAAAAAACATTTTAATACTCACTAGAAAGTATACAGGAAATACTTAGCTGGCAGAACTAGGCCAGGAGCAGGCATGTGGCTTGACAGCGAGGTAACAACAGAGAAAGATCCAACACCACCAAGTGGACGCAATCAGCTTAAGAAGCCTGGTGGTGATTGCTTACAGGTGCGCTCAGGTCCTCTTGCCCATCCCTGGCACCATGGCAACGGTGCCAGGAAAAGCAGGGGTGCAACGACAAAAATGCAACAAATTTAGATACGTTGTCATGTAGGTAATATACAATAAGCCCTAACACGGACACCTGGGGGATGCCTACATGTAATGTTAACCTTGTAGATGTATGTTTATCAGTCTTCACAAATTGGACTCTTCTGGTTAGATAACTTTTAACCAGTTCCCTGCCATCTCTCTAATGCCATATTGCTACAGTTTATTTAGTAGGAGTGAGTGAATAATAGTATCAAAAGCTACTTTAAGATTTATTAATATACTAATTGTGTGTTTGTATTTGTCCAATGCATGTGTAATTTATTCTATTGCCTCAATTATTGCTATTGAGATGGTTTTTTTCCACCTCTAAATCCATATTTGGCCTGTTTGTTATTTGAAATTTATCCCCAAAAATGTCTAAGCGTGTATTGAATATTTATTCCAGAATTTTTGAAAACTGGCTTGACAAGGAATTCTGTCTATAATTTGTGAAATGATGTTTGTCATCAGTTTGGTAAAAATAAATAACTTTAGCACGTGACATGTTGTTAGGGAAACAGCCAGTTTAGATGTGAGGATACCATCCATCCATCTTCTTCCGCTTATCGGTCAGATTGCGGGGGCAGCAGCCTAAGCAGAGAAACCCAGTCTTCCCTCTCCCCAGTCACTTCGTCCAGCTCCTCCCGGGGGATCCCGAGGCGTTCCCAGGCCAGCTGGGAGACATAGTCTTCCCAACGTGTCCTGGGTCTTCCCCGTGGCCTCCCATCGGTCAGACGTGCCCTAAACACCTCTCTAGGGAGGCGTTCAGGTGGCATCCTGACCAGATGCCCCAACCACCTCATCTGGCTCCTCTTGATGTGGAGGAGCAGCAGCTTTACTTTGAGCTCCTCCCGAATGGCAGAGCTTCTCACCCTATCTCTAAGGGAGAGCCCCGCCACTGGACGGAGAAAACTCTTCGGCCGCTGGTACCCTTGATCTTTTCCTTTCAGTCATAACCCAAAGCTCATGACCATAGGTGAGGATGGGAATGTAGATCGACCGGTAAATTGAGAGCTTTGCCTTCCGGCTCAGCTCCTTCTTTACCACAACGGATCGATACAGCGTCCGCATTACTGAAGACGCCGCACCGATCCGCCTGTCGATCTCCCGATCCACTCTTCCCTCACTCGTGAACAACACTCCGAGGTACTTGAACTCCTCTACGGAAATACAATGTTGTTAATAACTTGCTTCACTAATACCATGTGACAGTTTGTGGATCATTTAACAACAACTTTTTGTTAACAAATGGCAATTTGTGCGTACTTTGTCGTGTTGTGGTTTGCTTTGTTTTTTTAATTATTTGTCTACGCTACGGTTGTACGGTATACCGGTATTAGTATAGTATAGCGATACTAATGAATAATTTTCGGTGCTATACCACTTCTGAAGCGTACCAGTCCCGCACCCCCCCGCCCCCGCGTCACGTCGTGACATTGCTGATTTTACGAGCAGACGATCATGTTCGGTAGCACACAATAACGGAGTACTTACAAGCAGACACAGTGTGTAGACAGAAAAGGGAAAACGGATGCATTTTGGCTTAAAAACTAAAGATAAAGGTGAAGTTATGACACTGAAACGCCCTCAGGAAGAGGTGCTTTAAGACATGGCTAGCTAGTTAGCGGCTAACGTCCATCCACCGTCGGCAGTGTTTTAGCTACTTCTAAATCACTAATTCTGGTCTCTATGGCAACAAATAAAGTACATTTCTTACAAGTATCATCCCTGCAGGATCCATGGGTGGATCTAACATCCACTGTAATGATATCAAGTACAGGCATGTATCTAGTCGATATTACTATGATTACGTTGATATTTTTTGGCATCACAGCATCTTCTTTCGTTTAAAAAAAAAATGTATATTATGTTTATGTTGAATATGACCTATGTACGATCCTGTAACTAATTGGTATCGGATTGATACCTAAATTTGTGGTATCATCCAAAACTAATGTAAACAACAGAAGAATAAGTGATTATTACATTTTAACAGAAGTGTCGTTAGAACATGTTAAAAGAGAAAGTAAGCAGATATTAACAGTAAATGAAAAGTAGATTAATAATTCATTTTCTACCACTTGTCCTTAATAATGTAGACAAAATAATGATAAATGATACAATATGTTACTGCATATGCCAGCAGACTAATTAGGAGCCTTTGTTTGCTTACTTACTGCTAAAAGACAAGTTGTCTAGTATGTTCACTATTTTATTTGAGGACAAACTTGCAATAAGAAACATATGTTTAATGTACCCTAAGAGTTTTTGTTCAAATAAAGCCCATAATGCCATTTTTTTTGTGGTCCCCTTTACTTAGAAAAGTACCGAAAAGTATCCAAATAATTTTAGTACCGGTACCGATACCAAAATATTGGTATCGTTACAACACTAGTCTATGCAGGCGCCATGGACTGTTTAAACTGCTAACGGGTGCAAATAAAGTCACCTTGAAACGAGATGGTGTACCAAAACTGGGATAAAACTTTGGCAGATGTTTGGGTCTGAAAGTGATTTCTAATGGAAGTACAGTTAAGTGCAAAATGCCTGTTAGGGCGAAGCAAGACAGAAACTGCGTGTTATGTTCCTTCACATGATGAAATATCATTAACACTTGGATCATGCTTGTGATGAAAAGGCAAGCGCCGTGTAAAGTCCCTTGGCTCTACGTTCGTGTACAGCTGTTATTGAGTGGGCCGCGTCTTGAAAGGTCAGAAGCAACCAAAGACAAAATTTGAAACAGTCTACACCCGCAGTGCAGCCTTCCATGGCCATAGCCGGCAAACGTACGTGAGAATTGATGGAGTGAGGAAGGGGCTGCAGTGAGAATGTTCCACGTGTTGAAATTCGCCTCACAGTGTGGAAGAATAGAGGAGCAGATGGTCGCAATGTCTCTTGATGATGAAAGAACAGAATCTGTTCACCAGTCAAAAAAGAGGAAAGAGTATAAAAAGTATGACCGGACATGCAGTATATTAGCACGCATGGCGACAGATATGAGTTTATTTCCACAAAATGTTGGTGCATAAAAGAGATGAGTGTGAACATTGTTGGGGGAGACAAAAGAGAGCTCGCATTTATTGTTGATGATGAAATGTCAGCCATAATCCACTTTCTTGTGGGAGAGTAGATAGGAAAATGTCAAAAAAAAAAGGCATGTACAGTACAGGAAGACCCAGAGCAGGAATGATAAGGAAGGAATTGAAAGCCATAATGGTGCACTCAGTCAGTGCCACTCAAGGGGGGATTAAGTGTGAAATCACAGTTGGGGGCTGCGGTGATCTGGCAAGAGTTCATTGTGATTAAAGCAAGCATGAAACTGAAAGACGTGGAAATGTCCCGCTTATTATATTTTGCTAACCATGATGAAAGCGGCTCCAGAAAGGCCACAGAGGCAATTTGGAGGTAACTACACCAAAGTGGAGATGAAATATTCCCAAGGCCTCAAATGGCCCTGCTATATTTAGTTAGCAAGCTGGACCGGGCAGGAACAGGCTACTTTCAATTACAGTTAGCGGGGATACTACATGATAAGGCTGTAAACGTACATGCAGCACACCAAGAGGGAACAAATACTCTCTTTTCTCGATCCGTGGGGACTTCTGTCATAAAAAGATAGCTGAGAAGAAGCTCTTCCGGGTCTTAAAGCAACAGTACATAACAAATTGTCATTGAAGTAAGAGTTCTGACTTGAAAAAGTACCGTATTTTCCGGACTATAAGGCGCACTTAAAATCTTTTTTTTCTTCTCAAAACTCAACAGTGCGCCTTATAACCCGGTGCGCCTAATGTAAGAAATAATTTTGGTTGAGCTTACTCACCTCAAAGCTATTTTATTCGGTACATGGTGTAATGATAAGTGTGACCAGTAGATGGCAGTCAAACATAAGAGATAAGTGTAGCCTGCACTATAATGGCAATATGTCTCAAGTAAACAACACCAACATTTTAAATGTTCCATTGAAAATATAGAACTTTACACACGGCGCTCAAAAATCTATGAAAATGTTTTGGTACGACTTTGGTAAGCTATGAAGCCGCACCGCTTGATGGATTGCCGGCGCATTAAACATACAAGTATTTTTATGGTGTGTGTATAAGGTAAGATATATTATCTAGCATTTTGTTTCGCAATATTATGCAAAAGCAACTTTTCTTACCTTCTGGTACCTGCTGATCTGTATTTGGGATCCGTATAAGTCCTGAAAAATTGCGCGCGTCCGCGCCGACGCCATAGTCGATAATCTACTTGTTTTTCTCCATCTTCTTGTTGTGGGACATTCATCCTCCGCTGTTGCCATTTCTAATATAAAGTGGTGTAAAGTTCTTACTTACCGGTATATCTGTCTGTAAACTCGCCATGAAAGTGCTAAAACATACCGGTGTAGTGAGTTTACATTATTCACCCGAGGAACTTTAGTTTATTAGAGTTCCGGTTGGATGGTTTTTCACGGGACACATTTCCGGTGTTGTTATTGACGGATGAGTAGCTGCTGCTCTGTTATTGATTTAAGTGTATAAGGTAAGACATATTATCTGGCATTTTGTTTCGCAATATTATGCAAAAGTAACTTTTCTTACCTTCTGGTGCCTGCTGATCTGTATTTGGGATCTGTATAGGTCCTGAAAATGTGCGCGCATCTACCTTTGTAGTCAACACCGTAGCTTGTTCTTTTTCTCTATCTTCTTGTTATGGGACATTCATCCTCCACTGTTGCCATTTCTAACATAAAGTAGTGTAAAGTTCTTACTTATATCTGTCAGTAAACTCGCCATGAATGCGCTAAAACATACCGGTGTAGTGAGTTTAAATTGTTCACCCATGGAACTTTAGTTATTAGAGAGTTACAGTCGAACAGTTTTTCACGGGACACATTTCCGGCGTCGTTGCACTAGTGAGCCACGGATGAGGAGATGCTGCTCCGTTATTGATTGAAGTAAAGTCTGAATGTCATTAAAACAGTTAGCTCCATCTTTTGACACTTCTTCCACCCCCGTCCTTTCACGCTGCACCGCTATAACAAAGATGACGGGGAGAAGACACTGCCAAAGGTGAGCCACGTAAAAAAGACCGCCCACAAAATGGCGCATTTTGAAGCAGCTTGAAGATGATCTGTAAAACATAATCTATGCAACATTTTAACCAAAGAACCACCATTACATGTTATGTAGACCACAAGGAAGTCTTTTCAATTTAGAAAAAATAATAATAATATGACTCCTTTAATGCGCCCTATAATCCAGTGCACCTTTTATATGAAAAAAGATCAAAAATAGACCATTCATTGGCAGTGGGCCTTATAATCCGGTGCACCCTATGGTCCGCAAAATACGGTATCTTTGCCATGGCTTCCCTAGATCAGCTAATTTATTGGTCAATAGTGTGGGTGGACCAGCCAAGACACATCTCATGTTGTCTTCATGCTATCATCTTTGTTAATGTTACAATTTCATTCATTTGTATTTGCTTTCAACACAACAAGACATGAGAAGCAAGTGTCATGGCAGAATACGATGCCTCCCAAACGCTGTTAAGGCTCTGATACCACCTCTGGAAGCGGAACATTGGCAACTTTTACAGCTACAGTAGGTGAATGCAAAAGGGGCTTAAAGCTGCTCTAGGTCAAGCCTTTTTTTATACAGAAGTCCTGCAAAATAGGCACATCAATAGATACAACAATAAGCTATATTTCTGTCACGCTTTCACATTGCGGTTGTTGGCGTGACGCCAAGATGCAGGGACGGCCGGCGATGTGCAGGTGAGAAGGTCCATTTATTAGGAACCAGGCAAATAAACAACACAGGTAACGCAGGAATACAAGGTAGTGTGCAATCCAGTGTTGTCCCCATATCAATATTTTGGTACCGGTACCGGTACCAAAATGTATTTCGGTACTTTTCTAAATAAAGGGAACCACAAAAAATGTCATTATTGGCTTTATTTTAACAAAAAATCGTAGGGTACATTAAAGCTATGTTTCTTATTGCAAGTTTGTCCTTAAATAAAATAGTGAACAAACAAGACAACTTGTCTTTTAATAGTAAGTAAACAAACAAAGGCTCCTAATTTAGTCTGATGACATATGCAGTAACATATTGTGTCATTTATCATTCTATTATTTTGTCAAAACTATTAAGGACAAGAGGTAGAAAATTAATTATTAATCTACTTGTTCATTTACTGTTAATTTCTGGTTATTTTCTCTTTTAACATGTTCTATCTACACTTCTGTTAAAATACAATAATCATTTATTCTTCTGTTGTTTGATACTTTACACTAGTTTTTGGTGGTACCACAAATTTGGGTATCAATTCGAAACAAAGTAGTTACAGGATCAGACATTGGTCATAATTTAAGTCCTCATGTGTCCAGGGACATATTTATTGAGTTTATAAACATAATATGCATTTTTTTTTTTAAATGAAAGAAGATTGTTTGATGCTAAAAAAATATCGATGTAATCATAGTAGTATCGACTAGATACGCTCCTGTACTTGGTATCATTACAGTGGATGTTAGGTGTAGATCCACCAATGGCGTTTGTTTATATTGTAGCTGCCCGGAAGAGTTGGTGCTGCAGGGAATTCTGGGAATTTGTTGTGTAGTGTTTATGTTGTGTTGCGGTACAAATATTCTCTCAAAATGTGTTTGTCATTGTTGTTTAGTGTGGTTTCACTATATGGCACATGTTTATGACAGTGTTGGCATTGTTCATACGGCCACTCTGTGTGACATGTATGCTGTTGGCATAGGGAGGATGCTAGCAATAACTGTACTATATTAGTCACCATGGAAACAAGGATTAGTGATTTAGAAGTAGTTACAACGCTGCTGACTGCGGATAGACATTAGCCGCTAGCTAGCTAGCCATGTCTTAAAGCACCTCCTCCTGAGGGTGTTTCAGTATTTTAACTTCACCTTTATCTTTAGTTATTAGGCCAAAATGTGTACGTTCTTCCTTTTTTGTCTACACACATTGTCTGTTTGTAAGTACTCAGTGATTGTGGACTGCCGAACATGCTTGTCTGCATGACACGACACGACAACAACGGGTGGGGGACCGATACTTTTCAGAGGCGGTATAGTACCGAATATGATTAATTAGTATTGCGGTACTATACTAAAACCAGTATACCGTACAACCCAAAACGCATACAACCATACAAAACATGACAATAAGTGTGTAACCATCCCTGTCCAGATGACGCTGGAAGATAAACCCTTTTAATTGGCAATCAGGGACAACCAGGAACTTCCATCTGAAGCAGGAGTAAAGTCATTGCAAAACAAACCAAAACATGAAGTACAACTAAAAAAGGATCAGAAAGTTAAGCGTCACGGGTTAGATTCCGTAATTCACCGTTTTGTCCCTGGTTCGATAGAAGGTTGATTTACAAACCGTTCATTATACAAACTTTTCGATTTACAAACCACAGACCAAATAAAATATGCTTTAGTAAACCTTGTTACTGTGTTGAAACATTTCATCAACCCATTTTGTGCCTGCAGGGCAGCTATTTGGTGCCAGGCAGCATATCCACCATGGGTGGGCGGATCACTGCTCATTGAGTCAGCAGAGCAGTGAGGCCCTTAGCTACTGTGCTAATTTCTACTTTTAAGTGCTTTTAAGTGTTCTTTAGCATGTTTCAACATTTTTCTAGTTTTACTAGCTCAATAAGTGTATGAGGAAATCAGTGGACAAGTGATATTGTTACGTTCTCTCGGTCTGAAACCCCAAGATACAGAGACGTAGCGCAGTTGAACATTCTTTAATGTCAAAAACACAAAGGAATAGTATAGCGGGGAAGTGCACAGGAAACATAAACACAAGCACAAACAAAATAATGATCCAGCCCTGGCTTAAATGGCTTCTTGATTGGCAACCAGGCCCAGGTGTGTCCTGATTGCCAATCAGAGACAGGTGAAGGAGCCAGAAGAGTGGTGGAGGCAAACAGGAAGTTAAACTGAAAATAAGAGTGCTAGAAAATATATAATACAAAATATAAAATAAAATAAATAGACAAAGTCCAAACCTGTCAAGACAGTCATGACAGCTATGTTGTTTAAAACTTTCAGGAAGTATCCACAGCGTTGTCAACACTGACTCCAACCTCCCCCTCCTCCCGCTGCACGCAAAGAAGAGGAATCGAAAAGGTAAAGGGGATTTTATTTTTATTTTCTATGTGGTGACCTGGCTGTTAAGGATAAGGACTTTTGTAATTTCAAACTGTGCTTGCACCACAGGGCTAGTGTGTGTGTGTGTGTGTGTGTGTGTGTGTGTGTGTGTGTGTGTGTGTGTGTGTGTGTGTGTGTGTGTGTATGTGTGTGTGTGTGTAAAAGCAGTGCAGCTGCAAATGATGACAGTTAAGCTGTATATGATTTTGGTTTTAAACAGAAAGTTGATCCATCACCTCCTTGTTATGTAAGTTTAACATGCAGTATTGTATAGGGCTTTATATTGATTTCAAAGTCTACAAACATTGACTTAAATATGGACTATTGTTGAGGCTGAAACCAATCATTCATGTTTGTATTGTTTCTTATGGGAAAAATTGCTTAACTTTACAAACCTTTTGTTGTGTATTGTCTCTGCTGCTCTGCTGCCGTCTCTTCTAGTAGCTTCACTGGTGTTGCGGGGTGGAGCCACTGGCACACACACTTGCAGGCAGCCGACAATTAGACCTTCTTAAGCCTTCCTGGCACTTCGTTCAGTGTCGGGTTGTTTTGAACTCAAGACCACGCTGACCTCCTGCAGTGATTCTCCTATTTGTTGCTATTCCAAAATTATTATATTTTGGCTTCATTATTCCTCCTACTTGTAAGGACTCATGTGTGCTTCTATTCTCCTCCGCTGCAACACCCTTAATGTTCTTGATCTCTATAGTGGCTTCACCCCATTTTGTTTATGCTGATACTTTCCACTCCTTATGAGTGCGCCTTTTGTTAATAAACTTTGTTGGAACACTTCTCCTGTCCTGCTATGCTTTGAGGTCCTTTTTGCGGCTCAAGCCATTTGTGACACTTTTCTATTTACCAACCCTGTTCAAGGACTTGGTAAACTGCAGTGGTGTGCCATCAGGGCCAGCAAAGCCTTCTCTGCTGGCCTAACATAACCAGAAATCATGATCATAATTAAAGATAAATCAATTTTAAATGTACTTTCCCTAAATATCTAAAAGTATTCATATTCTCTTCATGTCATATTATGCTCCTTCCAGTGCTGTTGTTTTTAGGTTAGAGTTTGTATCCAATCAGAATTCAGCTAGCTTATGTTGCCATGATGTACCAAATCTGCCTGTAGCCTTCAGAATCAACAAACGGCCGCATTGTGCACTGTAAGTGAACGGACACAAACATTTGACAGACAGTTGCGATATCCAATTAGATCATGAGTTGTTATCAGTAAGGTCTTCTAGCTGGCCTAAGGCAGATACTGTATATAGTGATGTTATGAGCTAGGTGACAAAATAACTCCATTACCCAGCATGCCACAGTAGTGAAGAGCATGCGCAGTTGCCCCGTTTAGGTTGTTGAACGTAGCCATGCCGGCATATTTATGGATATTTAAAGAGAAACTACATCTTGTGAGATGATGTCGGCCAACCCCGGAAGCTCGAATGGGTCCTACAAATTGTGAGTTCATTTTTTACGTCTAATATGTTTTTGGCAATTTTAATTTTGACAGTATGCAGGTGTATTGATTTTTAACTGCGCCAGAAAATAACCCGTTTTGTACACTGTTGGTGGTGATTCAATGTTCAGTAGGGCGTAAATGTGTTCCTGTATAGTATTTCTCCAGCAATGGTCATGTGGTGACATAAATTATGGTATTTTGAGAGATAATCATTGGACACAGGACATCACTGAAGGCCTAGGTGGGAAACGCACGGTGCGCCACTGGTAAATTGAGGTTCAACTGTACCTCCAAAGCAAGTATTGGACTATAAAATGGCTGCATCAGAGCTGCAACAGAAGACACGACAATAAGCCACCTCTGCCTTTGGCACAGAACCAGGATGTATATGTTAGAATTGCGTGTGACGTCAACAGTTGCAACATTTGCTTTTAACACTACCTCCAAAGGGTGCAAAATGTGATGGGTCGACTGGTCGCTTGTTTTTGTGTCAATATTGTTTTTAAAGAACTGCAACTTTTAGAGGGATATGAGAGGCAAAACATCTTCTAAGACAAGCTGGACAGTCCAGTTGTGTTGGATTCAATGCCCTGAGAATGACCTGACGGATGAGAATATTCACAGGCAGAGGTTTCAGACTGCTGACACTTAAGCCTCTTTTACACAGAAATCAGACAAAATAAGCAAGTTTTGCCTTTTAAACAGAACCCAGCGACGGTGAGATGGAAAACTTTTAGCATATCAGTATGGGGAATCAAATTATGGAATGGATTAAGTAAAGAAGTTAAAAATTGTACTGATATGATCCAGTTTAAGAGGTTGTTCAAAATAATAGTGCTTACAAAGTACAAAGAAGAGGAATTATGAAAAATACTTCCAACCTTATTGAAAATAAGATATTCTTCATCTCAGTATGTTAATAATGACTGAATTAATTAATTACATATTATAAAACTGTTGTATATACTAATTCATAGATGTTATTTTATTATATAAAAAGGTCAGTAAATAATTCTATATAATTGTAAACACTTTGAAGTGGGAAAGGGGTAGGATTAAATAAGCTTTGCTTCTTCCTACTCCTTTTCGGGCATGATGTAAAATGAAATGATATGAAATTGTGTGATGTATTATGATGTAAGTGTGTTCATGTTCGAAATAACCTAAAGAAAGAAAAGAAAAGAAAGAAAGTGTCAGGTGTTGATCTTCACACCCTAATTCCAAAATTGTGGAAATCTCTTAAAGACATTCTACGTATTTTACTCTTCCAATAATACATCCGAAACAGGAACATTGCCTGACTTCATGCAGTAATGGTGCAGTTTATACGGAATAGTTCATATTTAGGAATGCATTGTATTTTTTCTTCAACCAATACTAATAACCGATAACTTATGTACTATTTTATAAAATGTAGATCAGTAATTCTAAAACTGTGGTACGCATACCACTAGTGGTTTGCAGGCTTTGTCTAGTGGTAAGCCAAATAATCACTTGATTAAAGTACAGTTTTTTTTTTCACGGGGAGAACATGCAAACTCCACACAGAAAGATCCCGAGCCCAGGATTGCACTCAGGACCTTTGTATTGTGAGGCAGACGCACTAACCCCTCTTTCACCATGCTGCCCCTTTTGCTTACATGTGAGTTGAAAAATAAAGCTCCCGTATATCCACGCTGATGTCAGTGTCTCCTCTACTTAACAGCCATAAAAAGATTAATATAATCAATTAGAATATATACATCCATTACATTATATTACTTTCATGTAAAAAAAACACAAATTTTTAAGATGATGGGACTTTTATTTTATTTTGTAGTATTAGCGAGGTCCGTTGTTTTCACTTTATCGAAGTGCGCATGCAAGTGATGTCGAGGCCACATTGGGGCCTGTGCGAGTTTACAGTGGAGTCTAATAAAAATCACATTTTACTTGCAGTGTAAATAGTCAGCTGGAAAACATCAGATCTCAAAATAATCTGATTTGGGCCACTTTGGCCTGCAGTGTAAACGTAGTCAAAGTGTAGATTTGTCCTGAAAACAGTCAGCATCTTCAACAATGAAAGTGCTGGTCGTCCAGCATCATCATTTCCACGAGGACACCACAAATCGATGTATTTATTGGGTTGTCTTTGGCAAACATTTTACACTTCTAAATGTGGCGGCGACTGAAACAAGGGTGGTTTTGGGGGCGCTTTCTTCGTAGGTTTTCAAAACGGTGTCGAAGAAATGCTGGTGTTTTCAGGTGGCGCATAAGGTTTTATGTGTTGAAGCTTCGTGTTCCTTTCATTCTTGAGGAATGTTTGCATTTTTTAAATGTTTTTTTGGTGCAAATGGCACACAAAATGCTTTTCTCTGAAAAAGTGAAGAAGTCCCACATAGGGTTGCAAAATTTCGGGAATATTCAAAGTTGGAAACTTTCCATGGGAATTAACGGGAATAAACCTGATTTAATGCAAATTCAGTAGAATTTCAACCCTTCACTGTGCATTCCTCCATCACATGTGCAGGGCATTCTTCCATCACATGCACAGATAATTTCCAGCATGCTACACACTACAGCAGGGCTATTGAGGCCACACTAGTATTTGAGCCCAAGGACTTCATCCAGCCAGGTAAATTTTGATGATATTACTGGGGTAAATATATTTGATCTATGGTATTTAAGTTTAATAGAGGTGTAATTGCTTGTTACTGTAGACTACTCCAGCAGACTTCCACTCAAGCTAGCTAACTGTTCCTGTACTTGTTAAATGATTTTGGGGCCAATATCTCTAGCTAGTTATGTTTATTTACCACCACAGTCTCATAATGAACCGAAAATATTTATTTGTTAGCCGTGATGCTAATTTTCTCTATGTTAATTCCCATTAATTTATGCTAACAATGTTAGCGATCCGAATTTACCTTTTTTGTGATCTGTAAAGTTCAGCAATCCATCCATCCATCCATTTTCTACCACTTATTCCCTTCGGGGTCACGGGGGGCGCTGGAGCCTATCTCAGCTGCATCCGGGCAGAAGGCGGGGTACACCCTGGACAAGTCGCCACCTCATCGCAGGGCCAACACAGATAGACAGACAACATTCACACTCACATTCACACACTAGGGCCAATTTAGTGTTGCCAATCAACCTATCCCCAGGTGCATGTCTTTGGAGGTGGGAGGAAGCCGGAGTACCCGGAGGGAACCCACGCAGTCACGGGGAGAACATGCAAACTCCACACAGAAAGATCCCGAGCCCGGGATTGAACTCACGACTACTCAGGACCTTCGTATTGTGAGGCAGACGCACTAACCCCTCTGCCACCAAATGTGTAGTTTCCTCTGCCTTCTGTTCTGCTAGCCATTCTGTTGTCATACAAGAATGTAGTTTATACCTTGATTTAGCATGCTGATTGAGTGTTCATTTATTCATATAGCCTATTTCTATTCATTTGTCCATCAGTAAAATATTTCTAAAGACTACTCCAATTGTTTAGCTGAATATTTATATCTGTGGATGGCATTGCATTAGTGGTTTACAAAAATAAATAAATACAAACAGAATAATACCACATACACCATCATTTCCCCCCAACCAATGTAGGCTCTTTGCAAATACTGTGCAAAGAGCTATGTCAAAAATGCCACAAAGATTCAGCCGCATATAGACAAGTGACCAATAATATATAATTATTGTAATTCCCCATTAATTCCCATATATTCCCATTAATTCCCATGGACGGTGTCCAACTTTGAATAATCAAAAAATGGTCAATATTTCCAAACTTCCCGAGCTTAACTTCCCGTGGTAAATTTCCGGAAACTTTCCACCCCGTTGCAACCCTAGTCCCACACGATGGACGCTATGTTTGTTTACAACGGGCTCAGAGGACGTTTACAACAGGCTTACAGCACAAGTTGTCACGGCCCGGACGCATTCCAATGCGCACTCATCTGTGTGCTCTGCTGGGTGCACCTCCAAGAGCGCACCTGCGCACGCCACTCCTGCAGAAGCTGCGCCATTGCACAGCTGCAATCAATCAGCACTCAACGCACCTGTCGCTACTGAGAAGACCTGCCTTCTTAAACCAGTGCAAACCTGCATTCTGGGCCAGAACGTAGTCATCTGTTTCAGTACAGTATGTCGAATATCTCGCTCTATGCACTCTTGCTCTCTCTGTGTTTGCTCTCTCTGTGTTTTCTCCCCCTTCGTGATCAATTGTCTCGTGTTCCTCCTTGTCACCTCTCTGCAGACTCTCCTCATTTCCACGTCACGAGCTGTGTGTCTCGTCTCCCCGCGTTCCCTCTGGTTCCCTGGCTGCATCTTGGATCTCGACCTCCCGCCTGGACACAGACTTTTCACGCCTCGCTATAGCCCCCGACTTCCTGCCTGTTTCACGGACCTCCGAGCTTGTCTTGTCCCCCCTTGGACTTCCGCACCTATATATATATATATATATATATATATATATATATATATATATATATATACAAAAATAAATAGAGCTTAAATGACGTACCTCCTGTCTGTGCCGTCTCCTTCCTCCTATACACACAACACGAGTAGGAGAAAAAGACCCCTTGATGTGCTCACCCCAACCCACCTACAGCACAGTACGGGTGAGCTCACCTGATTGCAGCGTTTTTATTCATTTTATTTTTTTAACGTTGTCAGATTTATTGGTATGACATCATCATTCCTCAGTAATTATTGGTTTAATAGTTATTGTGCACCTCTAATAACCTTCCTTTGCAGGGACAACACACTGTCGACTACAACGAGTAAGTTCACAGCTGCGTACACAAAAAAATGACTTCCTGTTGGAGGCTTCAGGCAGAATAGTTTACAGATATAACACACCATAGCATGACCCATGGGGAAATGCAGCAAATGTTCGCTTCAAGAAAGAATATTCAATGAAAAGAGAGACTCCAGAGCTTTGGAGTTTTCAAGTAAAGACTTAAAATGAGGTCATTTTTTTCCTTCCTCTATTTGGGATATTTCCTCTCATTTTAGAAGCCGATCTTCGCAGCCTGTTCTCGTCCTCGCGTGGTTCACTCGTGTTTCTCATTTACTTTTCCTTCCACGTGTGCTCCCCTGTTTGTGTGCCAATTAATCTTTGTGCCTGCAGGTCATCGTGTTCCAGCTTTCTGCTTGTTTACACACTTGGCTTCTTCAGGAGCTATCAACCATCGCCTCAACTCAGTGGAAACCAACTTCTTGTTAAGACCATTTTTGCTTTTGGGTCTCTTTTTTTTTTTTTGGTGTCTTTGGTCATTTCCCTGTGGTGCGTTGCCACGAGGAGCGTCGGCCAGGCCCGCAGGCTGACAAGTCACTTTGAGGTAGACGTGAAAACACCGTCACGGCTGAAGGGGCTGGCAAATTGTCAGCCGTGCGGTCTTTAACCTTAAGAGCTGCAGGAAGGAGTCTTCCCACCTTTCAAGTTAAATGACAGTGCATACATCACTTGTATTATTCCTATGATTTATTCAGGTCGCACGGCATTGAATCATTAGGAGTCCCATTTAACAGCATGTGGAGGTGGATGTTTTCCAAGCTAAAAGCTAAACTAACAGTGTGGATGGCGGAATCAAAGCAGGATTTGAGGTGTCAGGAAAATGAAAGGGTTAGTGGTGAGTCTTATCGCTCCGTGCTAGAAATGACTTTTTTGTTATCGGGAAGAGTGGGAAGTGATGAAGTAAATGCAGTGCAGAAGGTCCTCTAAGCAGAGGCAAAGATTACCTTCTTCTATTATGCAGTCATTTCAAAGTGAGCTAAAGGTTAATGATAAAAGAAGGGCCGCCGTCTGTGGTCTAAGGTCTCATACTGGCAGAAAGGGGATCGCTCACTAATGTTTTACAGAAATAACTCGACACTCGAAACCATCTCTCTGCTTTCTGGACCCTCGCTTCCTTGGGTCTCCTGGCCCAATTAAAAAGGAGCTAATGGACTGTAAGGCCCCGCTCTGCTAGCTGGGCCATAATTTGTCTTTTCATTACGAGCCCTGATGCAGTTTTCTTCCCTTCTTCCCCTCACCTATTGCTCTTATTGCCTGCCCTCTCGTGTTTCCAACCTCTGAGATTAGCTGACCTTCTCCACTGTGTCCACCTGTAATTAGTCTACATTACTTCTCACTAGCTTCCCCTCGTATTTTACTGTATCATCTTGTTCACAATGGACTTATAGCGGTCTTATAGTTCACAGAATTATTGGAGTTATTAATTTCCATCATTAAAATGACCAAGGGTGTATGAGTTCCAGTAACAGTTAGCTATTGGCATGTAGCATTATCTTTCTTGCAGAGAATCTTATATAGCTAAACAAGCCGAAATGACCGAAATCGCTCCATAGCTTTTTGTGTGTGATTACAAATTAGAGTTGCTTGTAAACGTGGGCTTTTCATAGCAAATACAGAGAGAACAAACTGTAGCAGGAATCTGATTGATGTGTGCATGCAAACATAATAAAGACTGCCTTTACCCAAAAAGAGACTGAGGGCAAAAGGAAAACCACGGCAGCAAAGTGGAGGTGAACAATGAAGTCTAAAAAAAAGGTTTATGTTATTACGTTAAAGCAGGGGTCAGGCGGATCAGGCCCACGAACAGGTTTTATCCGGCCCGCGGGATGAATTTGCTAAGTATAAAAATGAGCCGAAATGTTTGAATGAAAGAAACTGCTGTTCTAAATGTGTCCACTAGATGTCGCAATAACAATTCTTTGTATCTTTGTAGATTATGTTACATATGTAAAAAAAAATAAACCACATGATGTTAGTGGACCAGTCGAGGAAAATGAGCAAACTACATAAATAACATCCTGTAATTTGATTTTGATATTATTTTTAATCTTGATAGATTGAAAATTAACACCAATGAGTTGACTGATGAACGTTATCACATAATTTATTCAGAAAGTATAAATAACTGTATATAATAGCTGTTTTCCTGTGTATAGTTTGGGATCAACATTTGCAATAAAAGTGGCAGTCGCAACACATCAAGTAGTTGCAGCTCCAATAACACTCGCCCTCTCTCTTACTTGCCATTAATCATTAGTGACAAAAGATGCTAACAAGCTAAATAGTTTTCATGTAGTATCAGTTGGTGGAGCAGGTAGTAGAAATAGTCCCTTGTAGTGTCTGCACGTGGCATGGCAGAGGACAACAGGCCTCGGAATAAAGTACACACCAATGAACTGCTTCTTTGAATAGGCACAGTCGTCCAAACTTCCTCTAATGATTTCAGACAATAGTTTCTGGGCCAGACTCCCTTTAGGAGATCACTGTCAGCCATCAGCCCGCCCCCTCTGACCCATGGCGGGCCCAGCAGGACAGTCTGGAGCTCAGTGCAGCTTGTCTGCGCTGGCCCCGCAGGAAGTGACCACCACAAGCTTCAGGTCCTGTCATGCAACTACACAAAGAGCCAGTCGCAGCTTCACTGTGTCGAGGCCGGTCTCGCCTCCTGGTTTTGACGGATGACCCACTGCTTCAGGCGGCGGTACCATCCTCTTTCTTGTGCTGCAGCCCTGAGTGCAGGTCGAACATGGCCGGGTGCAATGATCGTTCTTGTTATCTTGTTTGTCATAGCAAGGATGGCATTCATGGAGCTGCTTTTGAACTAGGAATATTCATCAGATTTGGATTTTGGAGTCCTGAATGTCCTGGACATGTAATTATTATTCTACCTCTGGTTCCAGGGGTACACCGATAGTGATTGACAAGCAGCAGGTTCTGATAAAACTGTGGTTATGTCAGCGTCCACACTTAAGTTTTTGGACGCCATCAGTGTTTTCCAACCTTTTTTGAACCAAGACACATTTTTTGTGTTGAAAAAATCCGGAGGCACACCACCAGCAGAAATCATTAAAAAACGAAACTCAGTTGACAGTAAAAAGTCGTTGTCGCAATTGTCGGATATGACTTTAAACCGTAATCAACCATGCATCAATGTAGCTCTTGTCTCAAAGTAGGTGTACGGTCACGACCTGTCACATCACGCCGTGACTTATTTTGAGTTGTTTGCTGTTGTCCTGTGTGTAGTGTTTTAGTTCTTGTTTGGCACTCCTATTTTGGTGGCTTTTTCTCTTTTTTTGGTATTTTTCTGTGTGTTTTGGTGTCTTCCTTTGAGCGATATTTCCCGCATTTTAGCAGTCAAGAATATTTCTTGACTGTTTTTATCCTTCTTTGTGGGGACATTGTTGATTGTCATGTCATGTTCGGATATACTTTATTTACGCTGTCTTTGCTCCACAGTAAGTCTTTGCTGTCGTCCAGCATTCTGTTTTTGTTTACTTTGGAGCCAGTTCAGTTATAGTTTCGTTCTGCTTGATGGGTCAAATGCAGAGAATAATTTTGCCACACCTAGTGTGTGTGTGACAATCATTGGTACTTTAACTTTTTAACTTTAACTATAAGGCGCACTTAAAAACCTCCAATTTTGTCAAAAGCTGACAGTGCGCCTTATAATCCGGTGCGCCTTATATATGGACCAATATTGAGCCTCCATCAGGTAAAAGTTTCAATCAATCAATCAATCGCAACTACGGTAAGCGGCCGCCGACTTCATTTTCCCCCGTAGAAGAAGAAGAAGCGATACCTGACTGCGCGAGGCGTACCCTTTCATTTCCCCCGTCTTCATTTTACCCCGTAGAATAAGAAGCATGCGGTGCATGCTGGGATATATGACTGCGCGAGGCGTGCCGTTTCATTTCCATTTGTTTGTTTATGTAAAGACCCCAAAATGGCTCCTATTAAGAGACACGCTTACGACGCAGAGTTTAAACTTAAGACGATCAGTCACGCAGTAGAACACGGGAATAGAGCAGCAGCGTAACTGACTCGATTAATGACGACTTCGACGAGACAGCATGTTGGATGCCGTATCCGCCCAACTGTTTAATTCGGATACTGAAGAAGAATAATTTGAGGGATTCGTTGATGAGGAATAACTGCATAAAGTGAGCTTTACATGTTTATTTTGTGAGTTGTGTTGTGTGACTTTAACGTTTGAGCAATGTTGAGTTATTGATATATTGTTATTGCTCTGCACTATTTCGAGTGTTACTATATTGTGATTGCACTAACGTTTGATTTACCGTAACAGTATCACTGTTTTTACGTGTTTATTGAATCAGGGAAAAGTTCCCCTCCACTATGTGATATACTGTAAATGTTGCACTACATGTTATACCTTGCTGTTGTTAAAAGATAAACAAAACACCACGTCACTGACTTTACCTCTGGGAAAATAATAAAACAACTGTTTATTCATTTTGGGAGTGAACAGAGTTGTCAGAACGCTGGTTTGTAATCTATTAATAAAGTTTGACTGACCTATCTGACTGTTTTGTTGACATTCCCTTTAGTGCAGCTCCATCTAATGGATGCATAACATAACCCCAGCCTCTACTGTAGCGTCTATTCTATGCGCCTTATAATGCGGTGCGCCTTATATATGAACAAAGTTTTAAAATATGCCATTCATTGAAGGTGTGCCTTATAATCCGGTGCGCCTTATAGTTCGGACAATACGGTACTGGTTTGCAAAAAATATCTTTAACCCAAATAGGTGAAACTAGATAATCTCCCACGGCACACCAGACTGTATCTCACGGCACACTAGTGTGCTGCGGCACAGTGGTTGAAAAACGCTGGTTTACATGACTGTAAAGTCCATACAGGGTTAAAAACTGCACTGTGGTGCCAAAGTGATTGTCTTCACACCACGGGCTGCTTTACTGGCGTGGGATCTGTTTGCCGCCATAGAAGGTTCAGACGATGGACAAACAAAAGACAAAGTGCACCATGCATTCCAAATGATGAACTAATGACAACTACAAAAAATAACAATTAAACATGTGTGAGACTAGATGAGATCATAAACAAAGAAGACTAACTAGCAATTACAGAAACAGCATTTTTAACAGCCAGCCAACAATGAGGACAAATCAGACAAACACGTGCAAATCTTTCATTGATCCGTCTGTTTACCAAAACATTATTAGGACTTGACCATAATGAGCCATTAGCTTTGCCAACACAGTTCTTTGGCGCCTGCCAGCGTTTGTTATGTACTACAAGTTTTGGGAGACACAGCCATAAATATGATTAGATGGTTTGTTGGTTTTTGTAAACCCAAACAGCGTGAGGTGGCATACATCACTTTCAGTCCAAGGTAACAGATTTCCTTTGTTCAGCAGCTTGTGAAATGTTTGTTTCATGACACCACTTGGAGAATAATTATGTGCCAGAAAAAGGTATGAATGTGAAGGCTTCCTATGTACAAACACCTTTTCACATAATCAGTGTTTATTTAAACATTTCACTTGACTCCAGTAACCCTCTACTGCTTGCATTGACTGGATTGGCAAATTAATGTATTCATCTATTTAATCATGTGTTATTGGAGCAACACTTTTTTTCAAAACATTGTGGAAAACAATGTCAAGCAACAAGAAGTATAAAGTTGTAATGTCAAAAAATAATGGGATTTTTATCAAAAAAGTTACAATATTGTGAAAGAAAAGTGATACATGAATTAAATGCAAATGATACAAGGAATGCATCACACAAAACATAGATGCAAAAGATAAACACTGTCAGAGACAAGAATAAAGTCTTAATACCATAAAAAAGTGGGACAGTTATGAAAACGTGTGTAAAAGTCACAAGAATAAAGTCTTAATATAAGTATAAAAAATATGACAAGTGTAAAAGGTACTACAATTAAGATGATCACATCAGTGTTAAATCTATTCCTATAATACATATTGGAAATAGCTTTGAATTTCAAATAAGACATACAAATGATTCCATTTCGTCTTGTCAATGCAAAAGGCTGTTTCTGCACACGCTGTATCATGTGTCTTTTGCCATTTTCAATTCCCGCCTGGTAGAAAATGATATCAGATGGGTTTTTTTAGGTTGTGGAGCATTGGTGACATGATACGGCTTAGTCTGTGTTTTTAATCATTTCCTTTCTAGAGCTCTGCTATGGCAACGGGCTGCAGCATTCTCCAGCTATCTTCGCACACATCAGACAGGCAATATCCAGCATTTTGCTTGTGTGAGACGAGGTCCTTGCCATTGCACAGATTACCCATTTACCAGCAGAGCCTGTGTGCCTCCAACCATGCATGGCAATTATTTCGTGTCACGTTTCCGAGCAGAGGGGAGATGCAACATTTTAAGATTGGGCGTGAGCTACCATAATGGATGTGATGGCTACTGCCTGTCTGAAAAAGGCTTTTCTGTCCCATTTCTGAGCAGGCTTAAGACTAATATTAGCACTTGTACATATGTTCAAATCAATTCGTAGATTTTGTAACTAGCATACCTGCAGAATGAAATTCTAAAAGCATTGCCTACTACTGCTGCTGATGAATTACAAAGTACCTTTTTGTAGTTTACGTTTAGATAGTATTTCACCACAGGGGAGAGTGTATTGCATCAACTAAAAAAAGGACCACATTTGCAGGAGGAAATGGCAGATCATTAAAAGCATTCAAAGAAAGCTCTTAAAATGAGATGCAACTCCATCAAGTGTGGAGCAGACCTATCACCGGATCGCAGTCCCGGGAAGACGTTCTGACAGTTGACAGCTGACAGGCGGCTCACAGGGCAACAGGGTCCGAGTCAGAACAGATCAGTTTCAAATTGACACTTTGGACAGCGATAGAGCTGGCTAAACTGTCCCAGTAGGACATATAGAAGGAAGCTGTAGCAGTGACACACAAATACATACATGCAATGAATCAACACACACTATAAACATTAAAGAGTTTCAGATAAATTTCGTATTATTTTTAAATCATTTTAGATCATAAAGAAATGTTGAATATTGTTATTTATTGATATACTTTATATTCTTCAGTCTAAAATGAAAACACAAAACTCAAAACCAGCCAATGTGTTCCTTTAAAAAAGGCGTTGTTTAACTAATGCTATCTTTTTTGTCAACAAGTGCTACTTTTTCCCATTCAAAGCATGCAGCAAAATAATACACATTTTAATTTCTGCTACTGAAATCATAGGTGTGTGTCTCTTTTGATGTTTGGAATTGTATGTATGTGTGTTTTTATCAGATCTGTCAAATGCAACGAGTTAACTCGTGATTAATCACAAACTATAAATAACATTAGTCATGTATAAAAACAGATTAATCACGCATTTTATGTTGACTGTACATGCTCTGTCACAATGCAATTAAATGCAGTAGAGAGGAACCCGAGGATGCAGACGGACGGTGAGTAAAACACTTCTTTTACTTATGGAAAAGTACTCACAACAATGATTGCAAACAGGAGATAACAGAAGGCGACGGTGCGAAAGAGAGAAAACAAAATGATCACCGTGGAAAACAGAACAAAAGCTAATATACAAAAATAACTAGACTTGGATTGGAATTGCAAGACGTGCAAACTACCACACAACACCAAGCTGGATGGCACTGGGAAAAGCCAAAAAGGTAAGCATAAAAAAACTCGGGAAGCATAGGAAACATCTGATGTGGAGAGTCGAGGAGTGGAATCGCCGAGTGTCATCCAGCTGTTAAGGTGTCGCTTAAGTAGTATCAGGAAGATTGGAAACAGCTGTGCACGTCTCACAACTCCGCCCACAAGGGAAACACGGGAACTCTAGGGGATAGGAGAAATAAATGATAATGATAAATGGGTTGTACTTGTATAGCGCTTTTCTACCTTCAAGGTACTCAAAGCGCTTTGACAGTATTTCCACATTTACCCATTCACACACACATTCACACACTGATGGCGGGAGCTGCCATGCAAGGCGCTAACCAGCAGCCATCAGAGGCAAAGGGTGAAGTGTCTTGCCCAAGGACACAACGGACGTGACTAGGAAGGTAGAAGGTGGGAATTGAACCCCAGTAACCAGCAACACTCCGATTGCTGGCACAGCCACTCTACCAACTTCGCCACGCCGTCCCTAAATGTAAGATCCAGGTCTACTGCACCAACAAAGGAAAACTGAAAATACAAACCACAAGGTGGCAGCAAACAGTGACACGCTCCTTCACCGTAGATGGTTAGGGGAAAAATGTGTTATTATTATTATTTGTTGATCAGGTCAATAATCTTACCATAAAAAGCAAATACGAGCAAAAAATCTAACTATGCAATGGATTCTATCTCTATGCTTTATCAAACGAGATTTGTCAAGTGATCTCAAGGATTATCCGTCAGGCGTGTTCCCAAACATGTCAAACTATCTGGTGATCTAGAGGTCATTCTACACGGCAAAACAGATTAAAACTTGGAAAAGCATGGCGGGCTACAACTTCTTTGTGTGTGACATCCGCTCCTGCGCTGCTGCTGTTCGCCGTTCAAAGCTAAATACAATCTTTCTATCTCTGTGCTTCTAATTGTTTCACAGCTTTCTTTATTCCTTCTCCAACACATTTAGTAGTCTTATTGAACTTACAAATCACCCACTCTCTCTGTTTCACCACTTCGCTTTCAGCTAGCTAGGCGAGCGAAGCTAAACTAAACTGTGCTCTGATGACAGCAAGAACTTGACTCTGTGAAAGAAACAACCTAGTTGCTAAGCTAGCAAAGCTAAGATACTCCTGGTCTGAAGTTACTGCACTCCGAAGACAGCAAAAACTTGACTATGTGAAAGAAACAACGTGAGTATGGCATCCTATTCATTGTGAACCATTCTCATGGATATGTTGGCTGGGCTGGAGGGCCGTGTCTGCCAGTTGGAGCAGAGTCATTTCATAAATTTAGACACAGCGGACACGTTTATTGGCGTTAGCTGTATCAACCTGACTAGCCCAGTTTGCAGCCACTGATTGAGACGCATAATAGATTTAGCCCTTTAGCTTGTCATACAACCCGGTCTACCGGACACCACACCTTAGTCATAGGTGACTCCCCCACCCGGAACATACATCTTAGTAAACCAGCCATAATTAAGTGTATTTCCAGGGCCCGAACACCCAACATTGAAGCTAATCTTCAGGAGCTGACTCGAAACAGGCCTAGTAAACACGTGCGACAGGCTAATTGCACCACTGCCTACACAAACATAGTTATACACGTCGGCTCCAATGACACTAGGATGAGACAGTCAGAGATTACAAAGAGGAACATAGCTAGGACTTGTAATCTCGCTAGAAAGAATTCTCGGGCTCCCTGCCTGCGAGAGGCAATGATGAGCGGTATAGTAGATTAGTCTCGCTTAACAAATGGCTGGCTAGTTTGTGTAGAGAACACGGACTAACGTTTATCGATAATTGGTCCACTTTTTGGGGCAAACCGGGCTTGCTGAGGAGGGACGGCCCTCACCTCACTCAACTACACAAGACCAAGCTCGGACACAGGCAATTACAGTGCCTGTTAGTCCGGGTGAAAAGTCAGTTAAACTAGAACTAACCAGACCCAGGCTGGAAAATTCCTGCACACATAGAATTTCTCGTAGAATAATACATAATGCACATAATGTTCTTTTTTATAGCGACTTTGCCAGAGGTAGACATACAATCTAGTGAGGTGGCAAATTATAGAGCGTTAAATCTATCGCAGCACCAATCAAATAATCATAAGATCCCCACTGTATCCATTCCTAGATGTGATTGAAATCAATTAAGACGCGCTACGCGAAATAGACGTAACGTTATTAAAATCAGTACTACAGATACAATTAACAAAAAGGCCTCAAAACAGCCCACTACCTATAATATGGGCTTTTTAAACATCATATCATTGTCTCCCAAAGCGTTATTAGTTAATGGGGTCATTAGAGACAACAATCTTAATGTCATTGGTCTCAACGAAACTTAGCTAAAACCAGATTAAGTTTTCCTGCTTAACAAGGCATCTCCTCCTAACTATACAAGTGCACATATTGCCCGTCCCCTTAAAAGAGATGGAGGGGTCCCACTAATATCCAATGAAAACTTTAACCTATGAGGTCTGTCACACTGCTACCTGTCCATCTGGCTGTTATCTATCGCCCCCCTGGGCCCTATTCGGATTTTATCAGCAAATGTTCAGAGTTTGTTGCTGATCTAGTGACGCACGCAGATAATATAATTATAATTAGGGATTTTAATATCCATATGAATACTCTGTCAGACCCGATATATACGATGTATCTAGTCCTTGTCCGGGGTGTCACCACCTCCATAGTTATGGTACTCCCATACACTAAAGTAAAGTCCGATCACTACCTTTTAAAATTCCAAGTTCTGATTCATTGTCGACAAGCTACTAGTAACAAATGCTTTAGCAGCCGCAACATTAATGCTGCCACCACTACGACTCTTGTTGGCCTACTGCCCTCAGTAATGGCACCATTCCCAAATTATGTGGGCTCTATTGATAACCTCACTAACAACTTTAACGAGGCCCTGCGCAGTATAGCACCACTAAAGCTAAAAAAAAGGCTACAAAAAGGCATACCCCTGGTTCACAGAAAAAAAACAGAGCTCTTAACCTATCATGTAGAAAGCTGGAACGCAAATGGCGTGTGACTAAACTTGAGGTTTTCCATCAAGCATGGAATGATAGTTTAATAACTTATAAACTCGCTCTTACCATCGTTAAAACTAATTACTACATCAATCTCATCCGCTTAATTGATAACGATCCTAAATATTTGTTTAATACAGTAGCATTGTTAACCCTACAAGGGACTTCTCCCAGTAGCTCCACCCACTCGGCTGATGACTTTATGCAATTCTTTACTAAGAAAATTGAACTCATTATAAAGGAGATTAATGATATCGTGTCCCAGCTCCAACTGGGTTCTATTAACGCAGATACGTATGTATGTACGACGGATATTGCTCTCCAAAATAATCTCTCTTTTTTTAAAGAAATAACATTAGAGGAACTCCTGTGACTCGTTAATGGGACAAAACAAACTTATCAAGGAGCTGTTTGTAATATTAAGACCATCAGTGCTAAATATTATTAATTTATCACTTTCCTCTGGTACTGATCCCCGAGCATTCAAACGAGTGGTTATTCATCCTCTGCTCAAAAGACCTAACCTCAATTCCGACCTCATGATAAACTACCAGCCGGTGTCCCACTTTCCCTTTATCTCGAAAATACGCGAAAAATTTGTTGCACAGCAGCTAAGTGAACAGTTTGCGTCTAACAATCTCTGTGAAGCCTTTCAGTCTGATTTCAGGGAAAATCACTCTGTTGAGACAGCCCTCGCAAAAGTGACTAATGATCTATTGCTAACTATGGATGCTGATGTGTCATCCATGTTGTTGCTACTTGATCTCAGCGCTGATTTCGATACCGTCGATCATAACATTCTCTTAGCACGTATCTAAACACGTATTGGTATGTCAGAATTAGCTTTTTTTTGGTTTAACTCCTATCTTACTGACAATATGCAGTGTGTCTCCCAAAACAACGTGAAATAGGGGTATGTTAAGGTAACGTGCAGAGTTCCAGAGGGTTCGGTTCTTGGCCCTGTACTCTTCAGCATCTATATGATGCTGCTAGGTGACATCATACGCAAATACGGTGTTAGCTTTCACTGTTATGCTGATGACACCCAACTTTACCTGCCCCTAAAGCTGACCAACACCCTAGATTGTAGTCATTTGGAGGCTTGTCCAAATGAAATCAAACAATGGATGTCCAGCAACTTTTTGCATTTTAACGCTAATAAATCAAATGTTGATTATCGGTCCTGTGAGACACGGCACTTACAAATGTATTTAATAATACCACCTTAACATTTGACGACAAAACAATTATACAAAGCGACTCAGTAAAGAATCATGGTATTATCTTCAACCCAACTCTCTCACTTGAGTCACACATTGAGAGTGTTACTAAAACAGCCTTCTTTCATCACCGAAATCTCGTTGTTCCCATTGGGCTAAGTTTTTTTCTCGCCCCGATGTGGGATCGTTGTAATTTGTGCAGCCCATTGAGACATTTGTAATTAAGGGCTATGTAAGTAAACTTTGATCGATTGATTGATTGATATATTTTCTATTTGCGGGTGTTGTCGAAACATAGCACTCATGAATAGCGGGGATCTACTGTAAATACTTGTTTGTCATTAGGGTCAAATGTGTGAGTGGATTGTGGGAAACTCTTAAATATAACATTTTGATTTAAAAAAGTTTCTGTTCATTAATGGTGACGGTCTGTGACGTGATAGTGCTCGGTCAGACACCTCGTCCAATAAAGCAGGATTTGTGGGGGCAAATTAGCAGACATAATGGATGAGGACCTTTTGCAAAAAGCTTCTTTGAAAGTAAGAGTACATGCATGGTGGAATACAAAAAGAGGTCAGAGTAGTTAAAAGTTTGTCCCACGGGCCGCTAGTCGAGAGGAAGAGAGGCGGTAACGACCCTGATTACAACCAAGTGTCTTTGTGAACTTTACACTCCAGAAATAGATGACGCATATCCAAGGTCGAGCATTTCCATATTCCGTTAAGGTGACTTCAAATGCTCAAGTGCACTCAAGCAGCTCATGCATGCTAATGTGAAAAGAGCATCAGTTTTTTTAAATGATTTTGCTAATGGCTTTGTAAAGCAAGCAAATAGGAATCCTAATTTACAAAACAAACATTCTATATATGTACCTCCAAAGTAGAACAATTTGGACAAAAATTCCAATGAACCCATTACTGTTCTTCTTTGTTAGGCACATGAGATGTTTTACATGAATGTATAGGATACAACATCTCTGTATACGTTATATTAACAGTTAGCCATGTCCTGTGTCATTAACGTTTTAACAGGAAACAAATCTATACACTTGAAATTATTGTAAATAATGTTTTTCAAATCTCAGAGAATGCAATGTTAACTATGGTTGGACATAAATCAAAGCTTTTGTGGTGTGGTGTAAGTGGATTTTAGGTCTTTTGTGCAACCATTTAAAGTTGCAGCATTGTGCTTGTTCACTGTGAAGGAGGGGTGCAGTGACCTCTGACCTTAGAGAGGAGAGTAAAGACTGGATAAATAAGAAAAGGTTGCTAATAGAAGGCAGCTGAAGGTTGAGATGATTTGCGATGCATAAAAATAAACTACAACACTGCTGCTACTGAGGCAACAATGTTATGCAAGCAAAAAAAGAATAAGTCAATTAACATATTTAAAATTGGATGATTATGGCCGGTCTCGTTATGCAAATTTCAACACGACATACAAAGTTTCAGTGATGAAAAGTAAAATGGGAGTATTTGTCAATGTACATTACACCAGAAACCCAAATTGCCTTTGCTAATTGATGTGTTTTGATGGATGCAAATGAACAGATTATTTTAGAAAATAATGAATTATTAATCACAATCAAGCACGCTAACAAGCGTGATTTATTAACTGATTTCTCCATAGCACATTTGTCAGTGCTCGCTGCATGCCAAGCTGTATTTTAATGATGCTGTCTGTCCCAATCAGTATCAAAGCATTCCTGGAGAGGGAACAAGTCACTAACGAACCTTTCATAGTGTCGTGCCTTGTCCAAATCTGCATTCCACTGCCATCGTAAATCAGCGATACAGTGGATTGTGTTACTCCTCTTCATTATAAGCATCTGAATGGGGAAAAAGCATGATATTAGGAACATTTGATCGTCTTCACAAATAACACACTTGAAAGTTGCGAATGAGGCTCATTCTTGTGTTCTTCAAGAGGCCCAACATTCCCCAGCACAGTTCATTACAGCAAACATTTCATAGTCCATTAAAGAGTTCCACAAGCTAATACACAGATTTTCTGCTACAGTTTAACAAGCAAGACGTTTACACCATTGGGCCCCGACCGAGTGTGCGGTTACATACACGTGGATAGAACTGCAACCACAATGTGACATTAGCAACGGTCTAATTAGAAAGGCCTCTCAGCACACAGAATGAGGAGCAGTGAAAGACAGCAAACGTGTAGCGCTACAACCTTTGACTCAGTGCATTAGAGAAAGCCTTGCTCTCTTTAATCGTGTGTTCGTTAGTTAATACATCTATTTCACAATACAGCAGCAACACAACCAATGTTGTAGTAGCGGTAAGGAGCAAACTGCTGAGTCGCTATTAACAATGCTGATGAGCATACCTGTGTCAACGTTTGCATTTGAAAATAGGGACATTTCTTGGAAAATAGGGGGGAAAAATATTTTACAGATCGACATGCAATCGTGTTATTTTACTGGTGTGCTTTTATTTTTAAGGCCTGACTTTATGGGCTACTACAAGATTCTTTCTGAGTGTCATCCTAGTCACGTCCGTTGTGTCCTTGGGCAAGACACTTCACCCTTGCTCCTGATGGCTGCTGGTTAGCGCCTTGCATGGCAGCTCCCGCCATCAGTGTGTGAATGTGTGTGTGAATGGGTGAATGTGGAAATACTGTCAAAGCGCTTTGAGTACCTTGAAGGTAGAAAAGCGCTATACAAGTATAACCCATTTATCATTAACCCATTTATTTGTCGAGCTGATCGGAAACTGTCTTATACGGAAATTTCCTGGACAAAACAGGAGGGTTAGCAGGTATGCTAATGAGTTAGTTGTACAAAACAGTACAACAACCGTAACACATTCACACCAACATATACAGTATATATATATATATATATATATATATATATATATATATATATATATATATATATATATATATATATATATATATATATATATATATATCTTCATCTTCATCTTCAACCGTTTATCCGGAATCGGGTCGCGGGGACAGCAGCTCCAGCAAAGACCCCCAGACTTCCCTCTCCAGAGCAACATTTGCGACTTCCTCCTGGGGAATCCCGAAGCGTTCCCAGGCCAGAGAGGAGATGTAATCCCCCCCATCTGGTCCTTGGCCTGCCGCGGGGCCTCCTCCCAGTGGGACGTGCAACGAGGACCTCCCTAGGGAGACGCTCGTGAGGCATCCGCACGAGATTCCCGAACCACCTAAGCTGGCTCCTTTCCAAGCGAAGGAGCAGCGGCTCTACTCCGAGTCTCTCTCGGGTGACTGCACTTCTCACCCTATCTCTAAGGGAGATGCCAGCCACCCTTCTGAGGAAACTCATTTCGGTCGCTTGTATCCGCGATCTTATTCTTTCGGTCATTATCCACACTTCATGACCATAGGTGAGAGTAGGAATGTAGATAGCTCGGTAGACCGAGAGCTTTGCCTTCTGGCTCAGCTCCCATTTCGTCACAACAGTGCGGCAGAGAGACTGCAATACTGCCCCAGCTGCTCCGATTCTCCGGCTGATTTCCTTCTCCATCTTTCCCTCACTCGTGAACAAGACCCCGAGATACTTAAACCCCTCCACCTGGGACAGAGTCCTGTCCCCTACCCGGACTGTACAAACCATCGGTTTCCTGCTGAGAACCATGGCCTCAGATTTGGAGATGCTGATCCTCATTCCAGCCGCTGAACACTCGGCTGCGAACCGATCCAGTGAGAGCTGAAGGTCACGAACCGAAGGTGCCATCAGGACCACATCATCTGCAAACAGCAGTGACGCAACCTTTAGCCCCCCGAGACGTATACCCTCTCCGCCATGGCCACGACTCCGCCTAGAAATCCTGTCCATGAAAATCACAAACAGGATAGGTGACAGAGCGCAGCCCTGGCGGAGACCAACCCCCACTGGAAACGGATCCGACTTACATCCAAGCACCCGGACACAACTCTCGCTTTGGTTGTACAGAGATTGGATGGCCCTCAGCAGGGTTCCCCTCACTCCGTACTCCCTCAGCACCTCCCACAAGATCTCCCGAGGGACGCGGTCATACGCCTTCTCCAAATCCACAAAACACATGTAGACTGGATAGGCATACTCCCAGGCTCTCTCCAGGATTCCCGCAAGCGTAAAGAGTTGGTCAGTTGTTCCACGACCAGGACGGAATCCACATTGCTCCTCTTGAATCTGAGGTTCGACTATCGGCCGGACCCTCCTTTCCAGTACCTTGGCGTAAACTTTCCCAGGGAGGCTGAGTAGTGTGATACCCCTGTAATTAGCACACACCCTCTGGTCCCCCTTTTTGAAAAGGGGAACCACCACCCCAGTCTGCCACTCCCTCGGCACTGTCCCAGACTTCCACGCAATGTTGAAAAGGCGTATCAACCAAGACAGCCCATCAACACCCAGAGCCTTCAGCATTTCTGGACGGATCTCGTCAACCCCCGGAGCTTTGCCACTGTGGAGTTGTCTAACTACCTCAGTGACTTCACTCCGAGAGATCGACGTCGACCCCCCATCATCCTCAGGCCCTGCTCCTATCAGGGAGGGTGTGTCTGATGTATTTGGGTTCAGGAGTTCCTCAAAGTGCTCTTTCCAACGCCCTACGACTTCCTCACTTGAAGTCAGCAAAGTCCCATCCTTGCCGTACACAGCTTGGATGGTTCCCTGCTTCCCCCTCCTGAGGTGCCGTATGGTCTTCCAGAACAGCTTTGGTGCCGCCCGATAGTCCTTCTCCATGGATTCCCCGAACTGCTCTCACACCCTCTGCTTAGCCTCGTCCACAGCCACGGCCGCTGCCCTTCGGGCCCGTCGGTACCTTGCAACTGCCTCCGGAATCCCCTGGGATAACATACCCCGGTAGGACTCCTTCTTCAGTCGGACGGCTTCCCTGACCACCACTGTCCACCAGGGTGTTCGAGGGTTACCGCCCCTTGAGGCACCTAAGACCTTCTGGCCACAGCTCGCAGCTGCAGCTTTAGCAATAGAGGCTTTGAACATTGCCCATTCCTGTTCAATGTCCCCAACCTCCACAGGGATGGCAGAGAAGTCCCGCCGGAGGTGGGAGTTGAAGTCCTTCCGAACAGAGTACTCCTCCAAACGTTCCCAGTTCACCCGCACTACACGCTTGGGTTTGCCAGGTCTGTCCAGAGGTTTCCCCCGCCATCTAACTCAACTCACCACCAGATGGTGATCAGTTGACAGTTCAGCCCCTCTCTTCACCCGAGTGTCCAAAACATACGGCCTCAGATCAGCTGATACGATTACAAAATTGATCATTGATCTTTGGCCTAGGGTGCTCTGGTACCAGGTACACCTATGAGCATCCTTATGCTTGAACATGGTGTTTGTTATCGCAAGTCCGTGACTAGCACAGAAGTCCAATAACAATCCACCACTCAGGTTCAGATCAGGGAGACCGTTCCTCCCAATCACACCAGTCCAAGTATCACTGTCATTGCCCACGTGCGCGTTTAAGTCCCCCAGCAAGACTATGGAATCCCCTGCCGGCGCCCCATACAGGACCCCATGCAAGGTATCCAAGAAGGCTGAATACTCTGAACTCCTGTTTGGTGCGTATGCACAAACAACAGTCAGAGTTTTCCCCCCTCCAACTCTAAGGCGAAGGGAGGCGACCCTCTTGTCCACTGGGGTGAACTCCAACGTACAGGCACTCAGCCGGGGATTTGTGAGTATCCCCACACCCGCCTGTGCCCTCACACCCTGAGCAACTCCAGAAGTGAACAAGGTCCATCCCTTGTCCAGGAGTGTGGTTTCAGAGCCCTTGCTATGCGTAGAGGTAAGCCCCACCAGATCCAACCGGTAGCGCTCCACCTCTCGCACCAGCTCAGGCTCCTTCCCCACCAGCGTAGAGACGTTCCACGTCCCGAAAGTCAGCCTCTGCTGCCCCGAATTGGTCCGTCCGGAGCCTCCACTTTCACTGCCATCCACTTGGCAGCGCACCCGACCCCACTGGTTCCGACCGCGGGTGGTGGGGCCACGTGGCAGAGAAGATGGTGTGTCCACGTAGCTTCTTCGGGCTGTGCCCGGCCGGGCTCCGTGGCAAGCCCGGCCACCAGGCGCTCGCTGACGAGCCCTACCTCCGGGCCTAGCTCCGGAGGAGGGCCCCGGGCTTCCTCCGGGCCGGGTAACGCATCCTCTTCTAGTGTAGTTCATGGGGGGTATCGTAACCCTGATATATATATATATATATATATATATATATATATATATATATATATATATATATATATATATATATATATATATATATATATATATATATATATACTGTATATATGTATATACAAACCAAGTTTCCATAAGAGTTGGGAAATTTTGTTAGATGTAAATATAATCGGAATACTATGATTTGCAAATCCTTTTCAACCCATATTCAATTTAATGCACTACAAAGACAAGATATTTGATGTTCAAACTCATAAACTTTATTTTTTTTTGCAAATAATAATTAACTTAGAATTTCATGGCTGCAACACATACCAAAGTAGTTGAGAAAGGGCATGTTCACCACTGTGTTACATGGCCTTTCCTTTTAACAACACTCAGTAAACGTTTGGGAACTGAGGAGACACATTTTTAAAGCTTCTCAGGTGGAATTATTTCCCATTCTTGCTTGATGTACAGCTTAAGTTGTTCAACAGCCCGGGGGTCTCGGTTGTGGTATTTTAGGCTTCATAATGCGCCACACATTTTCAATGGGAGACAGGTCTGGACTACAGGCAGGCCAGTCTAGTACCCGCACTCTTTTACTATGAAGCCACGTTGATGTAACACGTGGCTTGGCATTGTCTTGCTGAAATAAGCAGGGGCGTCCATGATAACGTTGCTTGGATGGCAACATATGTTGCTCCAAAACCTGTATGTACCTTGGCAGGCCAGTCTAGTACCCGCACTCTTTTACTATGAAGCCACGTTGATGTAACACGTGGCTTGGCATTGTCTTGCTGAAATAAGCAGGGGCGTCCATGATAACGTTGCTTGGATGGCAACATATGTTGCTCCAAAACCTGTATGTACCTTTCAGCATTAATGGCGCCTTCACAGATGTGTAAGTTACCCATGTCCTGGGCACTAATACACCCCCATACCATCACAGATGCTGGCTTTTCAACTTTGCGCCTATAACAATCCGGATGGTTCTTTTCCTCTTTGGTCCAGAGGACACGACGTCCACAGTTTCCAAAAACAATTTGAAATGTGGACTCGTCAGACCACAGAACACTTTTGCACTTTGTATCAGTCCATCTTAGATGAGTTCAGGCCCAGCAAAGCCGACGGCGTTTCTGGGTGTTGTTGATCAACGGTTTTCGCCTTGCATAGGAGAGTTTTAACTTGCACTTACTGATGTAGCGACCAACTGTAGTTACTGACAGTGGGTTTCTGAAGTGTTCTTGAGCCCATGTGGTGATATCCTTTACAAACTGATTTCGCTTGTTCATGCAGTACAGCCTGAGGGATCGAAGGTCACGGGCTTAGCTGCTTACGTGCAGTGATTTCTCCAGATTCTCTGAACCCTTTGATGATATTACGGACCGTAGATGGTGAAATCTCTAAATTCCTTGCAATAGCTGGTTGAAAGAGGTTTTTCTTAAAGGCCTACTGAAACCCACTACTACCGACCACGCAGTCTGATAGTTTATATATCAATGATGAAATCTTAACATTATAACACATGCCAATACAGCCGGGTTAACTTATAAAGTGACATTTTAAATTTTCCGCTAAACTTCCGGTTCGAAACGCCTCTGAGGATGACGTATGCGCGTGACGTAGACCGGGGAACACGGGTATGCCTTCCACATTGAAGCCAATACGAAAAAGCTCTGTTTTCATTTCATAATTCCACAGTATTCTGGACATCTGTGTTCGTGAATCTGTTGCAATCATGTTCATTGCATTATGGAGAAGGAAGCTGAGCAAGCAAAGAAGAAAGTTGTCGGTGCGAAATGGACGTATTTTTCGAACGTAGTCAGCAACAACAGTACACAGCCGGCGCTTCTTTGTTTACATTCCCGAAAGATGCAGTCAAGATGGAAGAACTCGGATAACAGAGACTCTAACCAGGAGGACTTTTGACTTGGATACACAGACGCCTGTAGAGAACTGGGACAACACAGACTCTTACCAGGACTACTTTGATTTGGATGACAAAGACGCAGACGTGCTACTGTGAGTATGCAGCTTTGGCTTCTAAACATTTGATCGCTTAACCGTATGTGCGCAACTTTTTTTTGCGTATGTACGTAACTTTTTTTAAATATATAAGCTTTATGAACCTTGGGTTAGGTGAACGGTCTTTTGGGCTGAGTGATTGTGTGTGTTGATCAGGTGTTTGAATTGTATTGGCGTGTTCTATGGAGCTAGGAGCTAGCATAGGAGCTAGGAGCTAGCATAACAAACACGCAGGTGTTTTTATGCAGGATTAATTTGTGGCATATTAAATATAAGCCTGGTTGTGTTGTGGCTAATAGAGTAAATATATGTATTGTGTTTATTTACTGTTTTAGTCATTCCCAGCTGAATACCAGGTACCGTGAGTATGCAGCCTTGGCTGCTAAACATTTGATAGCTTGACCGTACGTGCGCGTCACGTACGTAACTTTTTAAAAATATATAAGCTTTATGAACCTTGGGTTAGGTGAACGGTCTTTTGGGCTGAGTGATTGTGTGTGTTGATCAGGTGTTTGAATTGTATTGGCGTGTTCTATGGAGCTAGGAGCTAGCATAGGAGCTAGGAGCTAGCATAACAAACACACAGGTGTTTTTATGCAGGATTAATTTGTGGCATATTAAATATAAGCCTGGTTGTGTTGTGGCTAATAGAGTATATATATGTCTTGTGTTTATTTACTGTTGTAGTCATTCCCAGCTGAATATCAGGTACCGTGAGTATGCAGCCTTGGCTGCTAAACATTTGATAGCTTGACCGTATGTGCGCGTCACGTACGTAACTTTTTAAAAATATATAAGCTTTATGAACCTTGGGTTAGGTGAACGGTCTTTTGGGCTGAGTGATTGTGTGTGTTGATCAGGTGTTTGAATTGCATTGGCGTGTTCTATGGAGCTAGGAGCTAGCAGAGGAGCTAGGAGCTAGCATAACAAACACGCAGGTGTTTTTATGCAGGATTAATTTGTGGCATATTAAATATAAGCCTGGTTGTGTTGTGGCTAATAGAGTATATATATGTCTTGTGTTTATTTACTGTTGTAGTCATTCCCAGCTGAATATCAGGTCACCCCCGGCTCTCACAGCATCTTCCCTATCTGAATAGCTTCAACTCCCCACTAGTCCTTCACTTGCACTTTACTCATCCACAAATCTTTCATCCTCGCTCAAATTAATGGGGAAATTGTCGCTTTCTCGGTCCGAATCTCTCTCACTTCATGCGGCCATCATTGTAAACAATAGGGAACTTTGCGTATATGTTCAACTGACTACGTCACGCTACTTCCGGTAGGGGCAAGCCTTTTTTTTATCAGATACCAAAAGTTGCAATCTTTATCGTCGTTGTTCTATACTAAATCCTTTCAGCAAAAATATGGCAATATCGCGAAATGATCAAGTATGACACATAGAATAGATCTGCTATCCCCGTTTAAATAAAAAAAATTCATTTCAGTAGGCCTTTAAACTGTTCAACAATTTGCTCACGCATTTGTTGACAAAGTGGTGACCCTCGCCCCATCCTTGTTTGTGAATGACTGAGCATTTCATGGAATCTACTTTTATACCCAATCATGGCACCCACCTGTTCCCAATTTTCCTGTTCCCCTGTGGGATGTTCCAAAAAAGTGTTTGATGAGCATTCCTCAACTTTATCAGTATTTATTGCCACATTTCCCAACTTCTTTGTCACGTGTTGCTGGCATCAAATTCTAAAGTTAATGATTATTTGCAAAAAAAAACAAAAACAAAAAAAAAATATCAGTTTGAACATCAAATATGATGTCTTTGTAGCATATTCTTAGACTGAATATAAATGATAAATGGGTTATACTTGTATAGCGCTTTTCTACCTTCAAGGTACTCAAAGCGCTTAGACAGTATTTCCACATTCACCCATTCACACACTGATGGCAGGAGCTGCCATGCAAGGCGCTAACCAGCAGCCATCAGGAGCAAGGGTGAAGTGTCTTGCCCAAGGACACAACGGACGTGACTAGGATGGTAGAAGGTGGGGATTGAACCCCAGTAACCAGCAACCCTCCGATTGCTGGTACGGCCACTCTACCAACTTCGCCACACCGCCCGGGTTGAAAATGATTTGCAAATCATTGTATTCCGTTTATATTTACATCTAACACAATTTCCTAACTCATATGGAAACAGGGTTTGTATATATACATACAGTTGTGCTCATAAGTTTACATACCCTGGGAGAATTTATGATTTCTTGGCCATTTTTCAGAGAATATGAATGATAACACAAAAACCTTTCTTCCACTCATGCTCAGTGTTGGGACTAACGCGTTACAAAGTAAGTTAGTTTCGGCGGTAACTAGTAATCTAACGCATTATTTTTTATATTCACTAACTCAGTTACCGTTACTACATGATGCGTTACTACGTTATTTTATGTTATTTTTTTATGTAGTATCGGCTAGAAACAGAAGATCTGAGTGTGTTTTATTGCAGCGCTGCAGTGTCGTTCTTCTGAATCTCTTGTGTCACAAGGAAGAGGCGCTGTGTGTGTGTCTGGGTGTGGGGAGGGAGGAGGGGAGGGGTGTTCACGCAGCAGCATTCGTGAGGGAGGGGTGGAGACAGAGAGAGCGAGAGAGTTATGATAAACGCGCATGCGTTGCCAGGCTCAGCTTTTTATCGATAGATTTATCAGATTTAATTTTTTATTATCTATAGCAGGGGTGTCAAAAGTGTGCCACGGAGGCCATTTGCGGCCCACAGCTAATGTTTTAAAGGCCCACGGGACATTCTAAAAATACTATTAAAATAAACAAAAACATAACAAAAGTGTATTGTTACTATGAATTATTGACCTATCCAAGGTTCCGATTACTTCACATGAAATATTCCACTTTGAAAAATATTTTTGGTGGAAGATTTTGCATATTTTGTGTGTTTGCCATTAAAAACATAGTTTTGTTTGACAAAAAAGGGTGGAAAACAAACAAACAAAAAAACAACATAAAAAAAACTAAAACATTTTTAAATGAGGTATAGATCTGAAGTTGATGTAGACTCCAGAGATTTAAGCGTTAAATATAAAATGTATGTATGCCCTGGCACACCATTATCATCATTTCATGACCGAAGCAAAACTCTTTTTACACTTTTATACTGAAATAAATACACCTACAACTTATTAAATAAAAACATAGAAAAAACAAAGTTCAGATCCATGAAGGAAAGAAGAAAGTGAATGAATGTTTAGAACTGAATACATTTACATATGTAAACAAATTTTTCTTTTTTTATTATTTTTTTAAATGAATTAAGTAACGTTTATGACAACCTTTTTCCAAAACACAGTATAGAATGTGAGATATAACAGGATAATGCATACATTTATTTATTTTTTTCAAAACGCTTACAAAAAAGTGGGGCCCCAAAAATGTACTGTGGGACCCCATTTTTATGACTTGATGGGTCCCTGGGACCCCATTTTGAAAATTCCTAGCACCAACACTGCTGTCAACAGAGGAGAAAAAATGCTGTATTTAAATAAATATACTATTTATAAAGCAAGTTCAAGTATCATTGGCAAATTTTCACCTAGTCCCGGCCTTGGCGTGCTGCCCGCCTTCGCACGCATATATGTGTCCTCTTTTTGGGATTTCAGAATATGGTCAGCCTAGATATTATCACTACTTTTCTTTTGTCGAGCACAAAGAAAATAATTCACTGAAATTTAAGTATTTATTTTATTTATATATATATACTGTTTATATATAAGAAATACTTGAATTTAAGTGAATTCTAGCTATGAATATACTCCTCCCCCTTAACCCCGGCCCCTGGCCCCGACCCCCCAATTCTCCCGAATTTGGAGGTCTCAAGGTTGGCAAGTATGAGATATGATGACTGATGAACACCTTCGTTCGATAATGAAGGTTGCCTCAACTCAAAGCCTGAGCCCCGACATTAATGAACTAGCATCCAAGAAAAGATGCCAAGTATCTGGCTTGGGCACATCAGATTAGATCAGTGTGTTGCAAACTGAGCAGTTTAAAGTCCTGAATGGTTGGTTTATTCATTGTTATTTTATTTTCAAATTTATTAGCCTGTGGAAAAAGTTAATGTTGATATTTACCTCAGAAGGCTGCAAATAGAAAAGAGGCATTCCATTTTTATTTAAATTGTATTTGATATGCCATTGATATTTTTTAATTATTATTATTATTATTTGAAACTCGATTTTGCATGTCACTATAAAGTTATATAAGCCTTGCTTGTTCAATATTCAATGCAAAACTTGTTTGGGTCCCTATTAAAAGGTTAATTTGTTCAACCTTGGCCCGCGGCTTTGTTCAGTTTTAAGTTTTGGCCCACTCTGTATTTGAGTTTGACACCTGTGAACTAATGCAATTTTCCTTCGTTCCACCCGTGTACTGTCTCATTTATTTATGCAGCAATGTACATAGACATCCTGGATGAAAACCAACACCTCCCATCCAACCTGATTTTTGCTCATTTAAACAAAAAAACTTGTCATAATGGCGTATTGTCATATAATTTTGAGGACAGAAATAATTTTATTCCATTTTGGAATAAGGCTGTAACATAACAAAATGTGGGAAAAGTGAAGCACTTTGAATACTTTCTGGATGCACTGCTTGCAAATTGAGAGACAAAACGTATCAAGTCGACCTAGATGTTTTGTCTGCAATTCAGCTTTGTATCATTCTTGTTAATGTACTTGTCACAGTTGAAAAAGTTTAGCTCAATACATAACATCAAATATCCAGCAGCACATGTACGTCGAACTCCTGTTATATGGTGTAACTGTACAAGGTTTGTGGGTTTGTTTTGATGAAAGAATCAAGACAACATTGCGTTCGAAGTCAGACGGATGCAAACGTGAATGATCAGTCTGCCATCCGAAAGCTAATTAAAGTCAAACACAACGCGTCTTCTTGATCCCATAATAGCTTTGCCGTTTAGGTAAACAAAACCTTGACGAGGACAACTTGTATTTTAGTATTCCAAGTACAGATGCTACGTCAATTTAAAAATAGCATCTGTAGGTCTGATAGCTGCTTTGACACTTCTTGGGATAATTAAAAACATCCAATCCAATCCACTTTATTTATATAGCACATTTACACAACAAGAATGTTTCCAAAGTGCTGCACAGCCATGTTAAAAACAATATTAAAAATAATATTATGCTACACCAATGACTGAATAAAAACAAAGAATAAATGAATAGAAAACCAATACAGAGACAATATAAAAAATAAATATGATTAAAAGCGATTTTTAAAGGGTAAAACCAATTAAAACAGTAAAATAGACATCAAAATGTATTTAAAAAAAACAAAAAAAACACAGGACAACAGAGGACAGAAGACCACACAACTCACGTAGTGTTAAAAGCCAAAAAAAACATCATTATATTCAATGCTTTAAGATGTGCTACTTTCTCCTGAAGCTTATTGATATAAAAATGTACCTTAGCACTACTCTGAATTGATGATTTTTTAAATGAACCTCAATCAATTGAAATCGACTCCAGTTTCTTCTGTATGGTACAAAAATTCAGACTTGCGCCTTTTCTATGTGCTGTCTGCCCTGCTAGTTGCACTTCACTTGCTCTTTATTAGATTATTCCTTTCAAACGTCCACAGTCATAAATCGAAAGCACCTTTCGATGTAATGCACTCCGGCATACAACACAGCGTCCCTGCGCTCAATAATGAACATAAAGTATTGATATTACCTTTCTGACTGACTCAACATTTTTTTTAAATGTATGAGCTTTAGAAAAGTAAGTTCATGGCAGAGCTGCTGCACCAGATCTCATTACATTACTCAGTTTTCCATGCAGAAGCTGTTCAGCCTAAATATTTATTTTGCTGTGTTCTTTACTCAGAGAACAAACATTATCCACATAAATAACAACTGTAATTATAATAACCATATTGTTGAATTATTGAAGTGTATGTCTGGTATTTAAATACATGTACAACAGGAGAAGATTATAATGAAAATTATTTGGGCTGTTTATCTGCTAAGACTTCGCTGCATTGAGGGCCTGATTAATGGGGGTCATGTACTGCAGAATCTTGGATAAGGAACCTTCTGAACTCAGCCAAAACACTGAATATAGATCATGGATGAGCTTTCAGTAAACCATAAGACCAAGGCCACAACGGGGTGGTTTAGATTGTGGAGTGGCCAAGCTAGTCTCCCAACATCAAAACCTTTCCGATTTGGAAGAAAATTGCAAAAATGTGCACATATGAGCAGACAATCTAAAAAAAAAAACTATTTTACAGAAATAATGTGTTCATTGACTGATCAAAAGTTTAAGGCTATAGCTAAGACAACATCACTGCCACAAAACAGAAACAACATCTGTGGAGGGAGCTAAAAGGGGGACTGCACTTATTTTGCAATGTTGCCTATCATTCACAATCCTTATGTAAGACAAGCACACGTTTTTCTTTTCTTATGCATTCTAAATAGTAAATAACTGTGATCAAAAGTCCGCTTACAGTGGAACCTATGGGAGTTGTTCTATTATGCCTATAAAAGCCGTTAAAAAAACATCCAAACACCTCCATTAAGGTTGTATATACAAGCTGTAAGTAATGTAATGTAGTAATGAGCACATTTATAAAAACATTTAATATTTGCGTATTTTGCTCATTTTAAGCATACGCGGCACATTAATTTCAGAAATCACATTCACTTTTTTTCAATGTCATCACTGATTACTACTCACTGCAGACTTCATGAGAGCCAACACACATAATACAACATCACTGCCTGTACAATGTCTGCTGTCATTATGATGCTGACTGATAGAATCTTGTTATAGTCCCATTTAGATGAAGAATGACTTATGATCCTCGCAAAGAAAAAAGGGGGTAAAGTGTTGGAACCAAGCACTTTTCCGTGTCTTTCTCGGCATTTCCAGGTCTAAATTGGCTGTCAAAGTGTCCCAACTTGTCGGAATACGTCCTCATCCTTCTATCAATACATTTCCACGAGCACCGAGGCGAGGAAGTAGCTCACCAGTTGATCGTGTCAATCTAGGCATACAAGCTTGTGATCCCGGCCCCGCTATATTTGTCTGTGTTAGCGCTTATAATAACAATATCACAAATACTTGGTTGATATTCATGTTAGGAAATGTAAATGGAGTATTGTTGGCGGTATTTGGATTATTATTTTTTGTGTTTTTTGAGTGGAATAGAGGACATGCCATTGGCTTCATTGTAAACAGACTTCATTTTACGTTTATTTACGAGTTGGAATGCATTAAAAAAATACATCCGTCATCATGTCTTTCATAACGACTTTGAACGATAGGCAAAATTCCAAAAAAGTGCAGTTCCCCTTTAGCCATGAAGCTGCCAAGGGACAGCCTCTCAACCTTTGACCAACGAGAACAAAGGCGTACAAAGTTATTTTTCTGTATTTTTTGTTGTTATTTCCTCTTAATTTTTAAAATGTTTTGTAATCAGACCATTTTTACGGTACATTAGATTAAATCTTTACCTGACATGTCGTCTGCATTCTTCTTCAGAAGGGTCACTTAACCACTATGACGTGTAATATACCGAATATACCGAAAAAATTGTCTGATTTTTAGAAGTATATGAATAAGAAGACATAATAAACTTTTTTGAGCGATATTTTCTCTTTTTAAAACAAATTCTGGACTGTTTATGTATTTGCATGACAGGGTAAATTTCACCAATATGTAAGGGATTAAATTAGGGATGTAGTGATTAACAATAGTAAGAATAAACCGTGGCAAAACTCACGACGGTTAGTATGATCAAAATAATCGCAAAATTGTGATTGATAACCGCACTTTAATAAACTCACAGATACTGTACACTCATTTACTGAAGACGCATTCTAGCGTGCTGATGGCTAACTAGCTCAAATGCTAACATGAATACAAAACATATTAACATATTTCCCCATTAAGAAACAACATACCTCGTATAAACCAGTGGTGTGCCGTCAGGCCCAGAAATCATGATCATAATTAAAGATAAAAGTATTTTTTTGTTTACTTTCCCTAAATTTCAAAAGTATTCATATTCTCTTCATGTCATATTATGCTCCTTCCAGCGCTGTTATTTTTAGGTTATAGAGTTTTTATCCAATCAGAATTCAACTAGCTTATGTTGCCATGCTGTACCAAATCTGTCAGGGGCCTTCAGAATCGTCAATGCGGGCATCTGTGCACTGTAAGCGATCGGGGACATACAGTGATAGACAGTTGCGATAGCCAATCAGATCACGAGTTGTTGTCAGTAAGACCTTCTAGCTGGCCTAAGACAGATATATAGTGATGTTATGAGCTAGGTAACATAAGAACTCTATTACCCAGCATGCCACAGTAATGAAGAACATGCGCAGTAGCCTCGTTTAGGTTGTTCAATGTAGACATGCCGGCAGCGGGATGTTTTTGATGAGCACGCTGTGGAAGTAAACTTTAAGAACTTAGCCAACACGCCTCGTCTGCATCTTTTATGATTAGACAAGACAACACATATATTTGCATGGCCATTTTCAAGAAGGATATTTAAAAATAAACTACATCTTGTGAGACGATGTCGGCCAACGCCGGAAGCTCGAATGGGTTCTACAAATTGTGAGTTCAGATATTTTATTTCTTTATTTTTTCACATTTAATATGTTTTTTGCAATTTTAATTTTGACAGTACCACATAAGATATGTTTTAATTGCTGATGCGGGTTCATTGATTTTTAAGTGTGCCAGAAAATAACCCGTTTTGTACACTGTTGGTGGTGATTCAATGCCCAGTAAATGTGTTTCTGTATAGTTTCTCCAGCAATGGTCATGTGGTGACATCAATTATGGTATTTTGAGAGGTAATTATTGGACACAAGACATCACTGAAGGCCTAGGTGGGAAATGCACGGCCTGCCACTGGCATAAACACATTACTGCCTGAGCAACTAAAATATTAAAATTGTGTACATTGAAAACAGAAAAATATAGACACTCAAATAAAAAGATGTATATGGCTCCTAAGAAGTAAGAACAATATTTAGTGTGTTTTCTGCCATTGAAAATATATTGCGTGTCTATTTATATATATATTGGAGGGGGGGAAAAAACACGGTTAAAACAGTTCACCGTGTGTAGTATTTTGTGAGCACATTCAACAATAACGCGATCATTTTGGTCACAAAGATACATATTGTTACATCCCGAGATCAATTACTTATTTTACCGACTCATTTTTAACACCATTTAGATGCCATATTAGGTTGTATATGCCAGTGGTCCCCAACCTTTTTGTGACTGCGGACCGGTCAACGCTTGAAAATTTGTCCCATGGACCGGGGGACAAATAAATGTATTTATTTATTTATTTTTTGCCATACAAATATACAATCATGTGTGCTTACGGACTGTATCCCTGCATACTGTATTGACAGATATTGATATATATAATGTAGGAACCAGAAATATTAATAACAGAAAGAAACAACCCTTTTGTGCGAATGAGTGTGAATCAGTGTAAATGGGGGAGGGAGGTTTTTTGGGTTGGTGCACTAATTGTTAGTGTATCTTGTGTTTTTTTATGTTGATTTAATAAAAAATAAAAAATAAAAATATTTTTTTTAATTTCTTGTGCGGCCCGGTACCAATCGATCCACGGACCGGTACCGGGCCGCAGCCCGGTGGTTGGGGACCACTGGTATATGCGAACTAAGGTGCTCAGGACGAGTGTCATATACAACACATTTAGTAGCACACAGCTTGTGGCCATATGTGTAGTAAAGCAGGGTTCCCCAACCTTTTTTCCACCAGGGACCGGTTTAATGTATGCATTGTTTTCACGGACCGGCTTTCTATGTCTGGTAGATACAAACAGCCAACAAATTAGTCTTTGGCTCCAATCTGGCACATTAACGTTTTATATGTCTATTAATGTGCATTGTCCCATGTACTATAACGAAGGAGTTGTAATATACAACTATTAACAAGCTTATTGGTGTGTTTAGTGGGACAGGCGAAAGTTAAGTCAGAGAAAATGCGGTAGTTTATAAATTAATTAATGTTTCTGTGCGGCCCGGTAGCAAATGTGTCACGGACCGGTACCGGTCCCCGCACCAGTGGTTGGGGACCACTGTAGTAAAGCATGGCAGGTAAAATAGCAGTACTGTTAAAAAATAGGGGTTAATAAATACTGTATTAAAATTCCTCAACATCATATACAAACAAATAAAGAACACACGCACTGTTGACATCATGTTTACAAATACCTCACATGCTCTTCCGTCTTTAAATATGTCCGGACGAGGAATGAAAACAGTTGCTTTGTTCATCTTTATTTACAGATGTAAAAAACTAACTCTTGAGACGCGGAAGGAAGTACTACCCAACATCCGGGAACCTTCCAAAAATCCCTTCTCAGCCTCTGATTGGTGCAATCGCTCTTGTAACAAGATATCTGATTGGCGGACAGAACAGCGCCTACCTTTTTTTGCTAGCGTTAGGTAACCATGGAGACGAACGCAGCCCTTAGCAAACTTTATACCTGTTTGTTACGTTTTTACTCCCAGGCATTATTCTAATGTTAAGAGTCACGTTAAAATTCCGTTGCCGAGTACAATAACTGACCACCGTGGGGAAATGTTTAAGCATAATTATCAGGTAAGTATTTACGTTCCTGCTAGCTAACACGACCGATAGCTTTAAGCTAATACACTAAGCGAATACACTTTGATGTGCTGCAGGGTGGAGCTGTGGTGGAGGTCTTCAGTGGGCAAGGCAAAGATCCCGTGGCCAGGTGGAAACTTTTTGGTGGACAGTCGTCCATACAGAAAGTGAGTAAAAAAAAAAAAAATTGTAAAAATGCTAAACAGTAACACATTTCACTCCAGATAAATTCAAACAAAATAGAAACTCTGATAATTGCCCCCGATAAGAAGATCCCCCTGATCAAGACCTCCCTTGGTGCTCTGGGTGCATCTGTTAAAAAGCAGCCTCAGAAACCTTGGGGTTGTGTTTGGATCAGTCCATGTGAGTGAAGTGAAGTGAATTATATTTAAATAGCGCTTTTCTCTAGTGACTCAAAGCACTTTACATAGTGAAACCCAATATCTAAGTTACATTTAAACCAGTGTGGGTGGCACTGGGAGCAGGTGGGTAAAGTGTCTTGCCCAAGGACACAACGGCAGTAACTAGGATGGCGGATGTGGGGATCGAACCTGCAACCCTTAAGTTGCTGGCACGGCCGCTCTACCAACCGAGCTATACCGCCCCACAAATATCTTTGGAGGGTCTCTGCCGTCAACTGACCAAAAACTGTATTTATCATCTCAGAAATATTTCTAAAGTGAGAAATTTGTTGTCAGAATTGGATCTCGAAATGATCATTCACGCGTTCATTTCGTCTCGTATCGACTATTGCAATTCTCTCTTCACCCTTTTCAACAAGTCAACGCTAAAGAGACTTCAGACTGTACAAAATGCGGCTGCCAGACTTTTGACGGGTGCACCCAGAACAGCCCATATCACCCCCGTTTTATCCAGTCTTCATTGGCTTCCAGCTAAATTCCGCATTGAGTTTAAATTTTAGTCCTGACATTCCGTGCATTGTAAGGTAGGGCCCCTCAGTACATCACTGACTACTATGCCCCTACTCTTGAGGGCGCAGCCTTCGGTCTTCAGGCCAGGGTCTTCTAAAGATCCCGAAAACTTGTTTTAAAACCTGTGGAGACTTGGCATTCCAGGCTATAGCTCCCAGACTCTGGAACAATTTGCACCAGTCCCTTCGTGATCTTGACTGTGTTGAAACTTTTAAGAAACATTTGAAAAGTTCTCTTTTTAGTAAAGATTTTAGCTAATGCACCTTTAACTATCATTTTTAATCCACTTTGTATCCTTTTTATGATGTTACCTCTGTTGTTTTAATTGACTTGTTGTTTTACTTCACCTATGTTTTGTACAGCGCTTTGTGATTTTATCTGTGAAAAGCGCTTTATAAATTAAATTCATTTACTTACTTACTTACTTACTTACTTAACACAGATGTACAGATGTATTCTTTCACCCTAATAGTAAAACAAGTGCATAAATCAGTACACTACTACTATTCCTGAACAGCTGCACACAAGAGGGTATAATTTTACCAAAACATGCACTTCAACTGTGTTGGCTGTGCTAAAACTTTTATGATTAATACACCACCATTTTACACACTTTTATTAAACCTCAAGGTTTGACCTTATTAGTCAGACTGACTTGAAACTTCACTCAGAGCTGAAAGTGCTGTCTGGCAAAATTCCCACAAATATTGCATTGGTACACACTTTTAGGGGACTGACAAGCACATGTGTGTAAAATTAGATAAAGGTTTGAAAAAAAAAATGGCCGCCATCAAGCGGAGCGGAACGTCTTTGCAGGGACATGGCAGACTCCATAAGGCCATGTAAATGAACAACATGACAGTATTACTTGGTTATTCATTTCTTTACTATCGAGGCTTCTGAACAATAATGAACTGAATTGGGTATGCATGTTCTAATAGAGCTGACAATGGCCGATAGACTTTCATTCATCTACTAAGCTTCTGTCTCTTTCCAGGAATATGACAAAGAAGTTAAAGGATTTGTTTACTGTCTGGATGGGAGCTGCAAGTCAGTGAAGATGCAAATGCCAGGAAATGGGAAAATGACTCGTAAGTTACCGATACCACTAGTACTCTACACCCAAGCTATTTAATGGTGTGACAATATTACTCTATTCCTTAGTTGGGCTTCTCCAGAGATTCTTGGCCATTCAAGTGAAAATTCCTCCTGACAAAGATTTTTCAATGGAGCTTGTGTAAGTTTGACAGGTTTTCTGTACTGGAAAGAAACTATTCCAGCAGTCTTTATATCTATTTTAATATACACATATGGGGCGGTGTGGTTCGTTTGGGAGAACCACCGCGCCAGCAACTTGAGGGTTTCAGGTTCCATCCCCGCTCCAGCCATTCTCGGCACTGTCGTTGCGTCTTTGGGGAAGACACTTTGCCCACCTGCTCCCAGTGCCACCCACACTGGTTCAAATGGAGCTTAAAGATGTAGATAAAGGGTTTCACTATGTAAAGCGCTTTGAGTCTCTAGAGAGAAAAGTGATATACAAATATAATTTGCTTCTCTAATTCACTCCTGGTACAACCTGGACCAGGGCTGGACTATTAATCAAATTTTAATCGTGATCACGATTTTTGCAGCAACGATTAAATGAGGATGATCATTAAGTCTGTACATTTTTGGGCACCACACGATTTGATTCGATTTGATTCTTCGGGGTAAAGATTCAATACAGAATTGATTCTTGATTCAAAATAATTCTCGATTTAAAATTCCTACTTTTTCAATAACATTGGGTGCCAGTTCATTGATTAACTACATTCCTTCATAAAATGAATACCAGCTCTGATACATTTCTGTACTAACAGAATACTGGTTTTGTTTAATAAAATTCTACCCAAACATTTAATAAAGTCCAATACAAATGAGGTAACAAGAGAAGGATCCCACACTTCTCTTATTAAAATAAATCTGTACAGCAGATGTGGGCATCTACATCAACAATATGATTTGCCTGAGTGTTTAGACAGGACAGATTTAAAAAAACAACTTTTTTTTTTTTTTTAAATCGATGAAGAATCATTACAGGTAAGAATCGCTGTTCATTCGAAAATCTTTTTTTTTTGACAACCCTAGTGATCGTCGGAGATACTAGGATTTAAAAAACAAGCATTTCAAACCAACCATGTTCACAACCAACAGCCTGCCAACCACTAGGGAGCGATCGATAGACAGTCACAGTGGACTCAATGTGAGCGCGAGTAAGAGACAGTGACAACAGAGGTTGATGGTAGATCAGCCAGTAGCTACCGAATATTAACAAAAATGTATGTATTATTACATCAGTGCACTCCCCTCCGGCAGAGTTACCCACGGGGTACCAACAGGCATGCTTTTTTACCCCGGAACACGACCGCTCGCCTCGCTGTTTTCTAGGCACTCCCGCCCGTTTCCCGAAACCAGGAACTGTTCCCGCGGAGATAAACCAACGACAAACACCACAACACCACAACGAGTTGCACGGCAAAATTGCGTTGGTGTGCACATCTAAACAAAATATTGAGTTACGGAGACACGTTAAGCATTACTAACATTTCCCTTCTTTTCTCATCCCGAAACCAGGAACTGTTCCCGCGGAGATAAACCAACGACAAACACCACAACGAGTTGCACGGCAAAATTGCGTTGGTGTGCACATCTAAACAAAATATTGAGTTACGGAGACACGTTAAGCATTACTAACATTTCCCTTCTTTTCTCAATCACCATCGTTTGCCCGCACTGTAAAGCTGGTTGCTAACATAGTCCACGCAATGCCCCGACGAACAGCTACTAACGTGCGGGTGCCTAAAATTCAGACGTCCGTAACATCAATTGTGTACCGAGGAACTCCGTATCCATCCACCTCTCAAAGACACGCCAAATAACGGACATAATAACGTTTTATTTGGCCAAAGACTTATGTCCTATATATACTGTGAGTAGTACAATCATAACATACCTTTGTATGTGCATCTTATGCATAATCTGATTTTTTTTACGTGCTTGCACCATATGATCGCACTCTGCAATGGCATATTTGTTTTAGTTAGCCTTTTGTCTGTTGTACATTTAATTGTATTATTAATACATTATTTTATAATTTCCTTTTGAAATGAAAGCCAAGTTCTCAAACTGTTTAAAATATAAAGTGCAATAAAATATGTTTTAATTAACAGTAAAAAAAAATTGATTAATAATCGGGACTTTAATATTGATAAAAAAAATAATTGTGATTAATATTTTGGCCATAATCGTGCAACCCTAACGGTGAGAGAGGTTGATACTCCCTGGACTGGTCGCCAGTCGATCACAGTATACATATGCCGTATGCAAACAACCATTTACTCTCACTTTGTGGACAGTTAGACTAGAGCAGTTGTGTAGATCAGGAGCCGCATTGAGGAAAATCTATTTCCGTGTGGGCTGGACTGGTAAAATCATGGCATAATAACTTAAAAATAAAGACAACTTCAGATTGTTTTCTTTGTTTTACTTTGATCAAAAATAGAACAAGCACTTTCTGAAAATGTACATATTAAAAATAATCCTCTTGGCAGAACACTTCGAATTAGTTAAAATTTCTGAGGAAAAAAAATGGTGCAGTTTTAAAAACACCATGAAGAACACATAAACTTAGACTTTGTATCAGTGTATTTACAAAGCCACTAAACTTTAAGCACTTCCTGTTTAGCATTCTTATGTTGGCAGTTCACAATTAAAGACGTGTTTGAAAAAGCAACTGAGTGTTTCCTCAAACCGCCGCATTGGTGACATCCGCAACTGCCACAACACATTAATTTATCATCATTCAAATATTACACTTATAATATAAACAAAACAGTTATCAAAATGACGCCGTAGCTGAAATCAAGGTAATATTGCGACAAACATAATTAATGTGAACATGGTAGATATAAGCATACAATAAAATAGAACAAATAACCCATGTAGAAACACCCACACTGGAGTTAAGACTGCATCGCGTCGTCAACCAATTGTGAGCGTTGGACAGCACTCTAACTACAAAGATGATGGTAATGTTGACTTAAGTCTTTGCATCTTACCGTTTTATTTTGTCCGCTGAGTGGATAATTTACAATGGAAGAAGGTATTGTGCGTCCCTACTGTATCAGTCTGCCCCCATCTGCTGCCAGCCACAACAGGAGCAGCTGATTGCTTGCACGTGCACTGATTGGAGTAGTGACAGCCAATCCAGAGGGCGCTTAAAGTCAGCTGACACGTCATCTTCAAACAGTGTCATTTGTGATGTGGGTAATACTTGAATTGCTATTGCGACATCCAGTGGACACATTTTTAACAGCAGTTTTTTTTCCTTAAAAAAATGCAGCTCATCTTTATACTTAGCAAACTCATCTTGCGGGCCTGCCTGCCGTACGTTTGACACCCGTGGAGTATAGTCTGTGGGTGGACTGACATGCATGTTTTGTTATGGGGAAGGAGAAAACCCACGCAAGCACTGGGAGAACTCCACATCTTCAAACAGAGATTAGAACCCCGATTTCCTGATGTGCTGCCCCTAATAAATTAGTTGAATAAATTAACGATTATTATGACGCGTTTTTTATGGAGCATTTTGAAAGATAAAAAGTCAACGACTGTTATTTCTTAAGTAGGATTTTATGGTGTCAAGCAATAATTTCAGTAGGTAATATTTTGTTGTTTTAGTGCAGTATTTACTTTAGGTTAAAAAAAGACCTTCTTACCCCCAATTATGCAGCTTGTTCTCTAGCTTACAAATCATGTGGGAAAGATAGGAAGCTTGTAAATTCTGCTTGCATTTATATATTTCTCAGATTCAGGCGAGGGTTTCCTGTTCCTTTCACAGCACTGATAAGTGTGTCTATAATAGCAACGTTCTTTCAATTATTTTCTGTCATGCCCCCTCACTCACCCAAGGGACAGACGTGTTTTCACGCCCCCCTGAATTGAAATACTATTGAGAACCCGTTATATACTGTAATAATGCGGACCTCAGCATTCTGCGTACTGATTATGGAAATCTCTCACAATTTGTAAGTCATGTTTATTAACTAAATTTTTAAGATTTAAATTGAGATTGCTGAGTTTTGATTTTCCAGAGAAAAAGGTGCAAATGTTTCACTGGGATGTGCGTTTTTATACACATAACGCGATAACATTCAAACGTTTTAAAGTTGTTTGTTTCATGCTGTCAGAGTTTTTACATATACAACACATCGTACACCAAAGGGTTATGTATGATCCTTTGTATTTCCTGATCTTTGTATTATGTTATCGTTACTTATTGTATTTTCCTTGCCTCTGACGCCTGTTTCCTATTTTCTTTTCATTCCTGTTAGAAACTTCTCCATCAGCTGTGTACACATGTTACTGTGTACTTCTTCTACTGGCTTAAGCCTGTTGTTTAGCATAAGCACTGCTTTCACCAATGCTTGTGTATTGTTCAAGCATGAATATAAACACTAATACTGAACGTCTTCCAGGAGGTCCAGCCCACCATTTAAGCAGTATTGGCCTAAAGCAGCGTTTCTCAAAGTGTGGGGCGCGCCCCACTGGTGGGGAATAGAGACATGACAGGTGGGGCGCGAGGAACGGGAGGAAATTTCACTTTTATTTTTTTTATTTTTTTATTATTATATTCTTTGATTTTTTTTTTTACTATGCTTTCATTTTCTATACACACTGGAAATCACTTTGTGATTCTGTCTGTGAAATCCGCTATATAGATAAATGTAAATTACTTATTTTTCCTGTATGCTTTACATTTCTAGGTAGGAGCGCAAGTTTGACAGACAGCAACAGTTACCAATGGGTGCGGGGCTAAGCGGAAGCTTTGTGAATGGCGAGTCACTGTGCGAGGATTTGCTGTTTTGCAAATACATAAAAAATAGAGCCACTGCTGATGAGCTGTTCAAGATAATGGACAGTTTCCTCAAAGAACACGACCTTAAATGGGAAAACTGTGTGGGCTTTTGCTCTGATGGCGCGCATGGCAAAGTCAAGAAACGGGCTGCAGGCTCTAATAAAGAGGGTTGCGCCAAATGCGCATTGGACACAATGTGTCATTCACCGGGAAACAGCCGCGTCAAGGCAGCTCAGCCCCGAATTCAATGAGGTTTTAACAGTGGCAGTGTCAAGCCTGCAACCCCGATTTGAAAAGCTGTGCAGTGCAAAACAGGCTCATTGCAGCCACTAATGCTGGAGTACTGTAAAACTCATGTTCACTTGCCCTGTCCTCCTTTTTTTGGCGAAGATTGCAAAGTGGCACTTTTATTTTCATTTATTATTGAACTTGATGCAAGTTATTTGATTTATTATTGAACTTGATGCAAGTTACAACACTTTTATTTGATTTATTATTGAACTTGATGCAAGTTATAACACTTTGTTTGATTTATTATTGAACTTGATGCAAGTTATAACACTTTTGTTTTATTTATTATTGAACTTGATGCAAGTTATAACACTTTTATTTGATTTATTATTGAACTTGATGCAAATTATAACACTTTTTTTGATTTATTATTGAACTTGATGCAAGTTATAACACTTTTGTTTTATTTATTATTGAACTTGATGCAAGTTAACACTTTTGTTTTATTTATTATTGAACGTGATGCAAGTTATTTGATTTATTATTGAACTTGATGCAAGTTATAACACTTTTATTTGATTAATTATTGAACTTGATGCAAGTTATAACACTTTTTTTGATTTATTATTGAACTTGATGCAAGTTATAACACTTTTTTTGATTTATTATTGAACTTGATGCAAGTTATAACACTTTTGTTTTATTTATTATTGAATTGATGCAAGTTATTTTATTTGATATTGAACTTGATGCAAGTTATACCACAGCTGCACAGTTATTTTATTTATTATTGAACTTGATTTTATTTTATGTTATTGAGTTTGAATGTATAAAACTTGATGTTACTTGATGTTCGATAAATTTGAAAATGTTAAGCTTGGCATTAGCGTTCTGTTGGGGCGATGGGGGCAGGTGGGGCTTGAAAACTCCCCCTTGTCCAAAGTGGGGGATGACAAAAAAAGTTTGAGAACCACTGGCCTAAAGTCATGGTTATTATATTTTACCCGAGTTTGATCATTCACGTTGTTGTGCCTCAGAGTAACTGATGTCGGCCACCTGAAAAGACGCCTCTACTTATCCACTGTGCATAAAGACTTGTCTGCCACACTCTGGCATGCAAAAATACCTCTTTCAGGAGTGAAACGCAATATTGTGAGTATATCTCAGACATTCTGTCATTATTTTTATGTGAGCTCTGTGTTTTTTACCATCAGTGTTGAAATGTGAACAAGATTATTTTGCTCTTGTCACAGTGGACTACTTTGTTTGTCGACCTCGGGTCATTCACCCGAGAGTTGTTCAAGGCTGCAGGATTTTTGAGCCTGGACGGCATCACATTGTTTGCCTCCTGTAGTGTGCGTAGAATCTTCACTGTGAAAGCTGAGCCGAGTGGACTGTCAAGTGAAGGTAATGCAAAGCACATTCAGGATGGATGTCAAAACTGTTCCAACATGATAGCCAACACATTTCTATAGAAAACAGTGCCATGAATCGGTGACATTTGTGTCCCTAAGAAAAAAAATGTTTAGTTGCGCGATACAATTAAGTAGAAAATAATTGTTTTATTAATCAAAGTGTCATGAACATAGATCGGATTGCATATTTGAGAAATACAATTTAAACAACTAATTTAAACTACCTTAAATACTGGTAAAAAATAATATTTCTTGCTGGTCCTCGAACATTACTTTACAATTAAATATTAAAAAGTAAGTCCTTCAGAAATATATATATATATATTTTTACATATTTGTTTTACTCTTTATCCCAACAATACTTTTTGTTCATTTTCTTTTTCAGAAAATATGTATTTAGTTATAATTCGCATTTATGTCCCTGGATTTTACTCAGTCCTGTTACCCGAACACATTAGCCTCTTGTGGACTATTCCACAAGTCACATGATACACAGGAAGTTGCATCACATCCTATGCAAGTGATGAAGTACAAAAGTTGATGTATTTATTTTTTTGAAGTATTTTCCTTTACCACATTATGTTATGTTACAGGCAGCGTTATTCCAAAATGGAATAAATGTGGGGGGTTTTTTCAAAATTCTACACACAATACTCCATAACGACAATATGAAAACGTTTTTTTGTGCTTTTTTTGCAAATGTATTGATAATAAAAAACTAAGAAATCACATGTCCATCAGTATTCACAGTATTTGCTCAATACTTTCTTTTAGCACCTTTGGCAGCAATTTCAGCCTGAGGTGTTTTTTAATTCAATGCCAAAAGCTAGGCACACCTATCTTTGAGCAGTTTTGGCCATTGCTTTTTGCCATGCCTCTCAAGCTCCATCACATTGAATGCAAATCGTTGGTGCACAGCCATTTTCAGATCTCTCCAGAGATGTTAAATCAGATTTAAGTCTGGGTTCTGGGTGGGTCACTCAAGGACATTTACAGAGTTGTCCCATAACCATTCCTTTTATATATCTTGGCCGTGTGCTTATGGTCATTGTCTTGATGAAAGATTAACCGTCGACCCAGTCTGAATTCAAGAGCGCTCTGGAGAAGGTTTTCATCCATGGTGTCTCTGTACATTGCTGCATTTATCTTTCCCTCTGTCCTGACTAGAATCTTCCATTTCCTGCCGCTGAAAAACATCCCCACAGCATGATGCTGCCACCACCATGCTTCACTATAGGAATGGTATTGGCCTGGTTATTAGCAGTGTCTGGTTTCCTCCAAATATGACACATGGCTATCACACAGAAGAGTTCAATCGTTGTCTCATCAGACCAGGGAATTTTGTTTTGTCATGGTCTGAGAGTCTTTCAGGTGCATTTTGGCAAACTCCAAGCAGGCTGCCATGTGCTTTTTACTCAGTAATGGCTTCCGTTTGGCAACTCGACTATACAGGCCTGATTGGTGGATTGCTGCAAAGATGTCCTTCTGGAAATTTATCCACAGAGGACTGCTGTAGCTTTGACAGAGTGACCGTCGGGTTCTTGGTCACTTCCCTGATTAGGGCACTTTTCCCCCGATCACTCAGTTTAGATGACCGGCCAGCTACAGGAAGAATCCAAGGGCCTCATTTAACTAGAGTTGCATGGATTTCCTACTAAAAATAAACTTAGAAAACTATATGCGCAAGTAGTAAGTCAGATGTTTTTAAGTGTGCACACGCACAAATCCAAGCACATTTCTTTTTTTAAATCGCCATCAACTTGAAATTGGTCCCAGATGTCTGCGTTGCTTGGCGCACAGATCTCGCCCAGGCCACGCCCCCTTATAAAAATGCAAATCATATTTAAAGTAGACATGTGCTTGAGTGCTGAAAACGTTGCCCAATCAGGTTTCAATTTTTTTCTCTTGATTCCAGCAAACTGTCATTGCTGGGAGGTCTCCAAGAATTGAATACATGCTAAAATGGAAAGAAATTGTCGGATCACAAAGAACTTGAAGAAGAAGATGGATGTGCTTGGCCAAAACAGACGAAGAGAATCAAAAATAAGATAGTGCTGCACCTGGTTTGAAAAGATAGTCGTTGTGGTATGATACGTATAACTTTAGCAGAGGTGAGTGACTCTGATTACCCCTAATATAAATATAATTTGTGAAGAAGAAGATGGATGTGCTTGGCCAAAACAGACAAAGAGAATCAAAAATAAGATAGTGCTGCACCTGGTTTAAAAAGATAGTCGTTGTGGTATGATACGTATAACTTTAGCAGAGGTGAGGGACTCTGATTACCCCTAATATAAATATAATTTGTGTAACTTACAACTAACCCATTGTGTTAGTACTGCTTACAGCCAAATTGGAGTGTCATGTGAAAATAATGTAATATGGATAGACTCCAGTGAATTTTATGTCCTCACCTCAATCTTTTTTATATTGTTGAAATCTTGGTTAAAGGCCTACTGAAATGAATTTTTTTTTTATTTAAACGGGAATAGCAGATCCATTCTATGTGTCATACTTGATCATTTTGCGATATTGCCATATTTTTGCTGAAAGGATTTAGTATAGAACAACGTCGATAAAGTTTGCAACTTTTGGTCTCTGATAAAAAAAAAACTTCCCCCTACCGGAAGTAGCGTGACGTTGTCAGTTGTTCACTCCCTCATATTTTCCTATTGTTTTCAACGCAGCTAGAGCGATTCGGACGATTACCCCATTAATTTGAGCGAGGATGAAAGATTTGTGGACGAGGAATGTTAGAGTGACGGACTAGAATGCAGTGAAATACATATTTTTTTTCGCTCTGACCGTAACTTAGGTACAAGCTGACTCATTGGATTCCACACTTTCTCCTTTTTCTATTGTGGATCACGGATTTGTATGTTAAACCACCTCGGATACTATATCCTCTTGAAAATGAGAGTCGAGAACGCGAAATGGACATTCAGTGCCTTTTATCTCCACGACAATACATCGGCGAAATGCTTTAACTACGAGCTAACGTGATAGCATCGTGCTTTAACTGCATATAGAAACAAAAAAAATAAACCCCTGACTGGAAGGATAGATAGAAAATCAACAATATTATTAAACCGTGGACATGTAAATACACGGTTAATGCTTTCCAGGCTGGCGAAGGTTAACAATGCTGTGCTAACGACGCCATTGAAGATAACTTAGCAACCGGACCGCACAGAGCTATGCTAAAAACATTAGCTCTCCACCTACGCCAGCCAGCCCTCATCTGCTCATCAACACCCGTGCTCACCTGCGTTCCAGCGATCGGCGGAAGGACGAAGGACTTCACCCGATGCGTTTGGCGGCCCGGAGACGTAGGAAGTCAAGGTGAGGTCGGCGGCTAGCGCGTCTGCTCTCCAACAAAGTCCTCCTGGTTGTGTTGCTGTAGTCCGCTGCTAATACACCGATCCCACCTACAACTGTCTTCTTTGCAGCCTTCATTGTTCATTAAACAAATTGCAAAAGATGTCCAGAATACTGTGGAATTATGAAATGAAAACGGAGCTTTTTGTACAGGATTCTACGGGGTACCATAACTTCCGTTAAACTGACTTCGTCACGCGTATACATCATCATACCGCGACGTTTCAGCCGGATATTTCCCGGGAAATTTTAAATGTCACTTTATAAGTTAACCCGGCCGTATTGGCATGTGTTGCAATGTTAAGATTTCATCATTGATATATAAACTATCAGACTGCGTGGTCGGTAGTAGTGGGTTTCAGTAAGCCTTTAAACATGTCTATAACAAAAATCATAACCATAACCATCAAATGTTGGCAATGCTTGAACAACCATCTCTATGTGTCGTTAAAGTATTCCCAGCCAGTAGAAATGTGCATACGGCAGCTATGAAGTTGTCGTGAGGTAACGCACATTTCCACATCAACATCAGGCTTGATAAATCTCATTTTTGCCGTGAAAAAGGCCGTACACCATGTTTCTGTGCTAACACAAGGTTGTTACAAAAGGGCCCTGGTAGTTCCAAACTTTTATTACGGATGATGGAGGCCACTCTGCTCATTGGGACATTCAAGGCAGCAGATATTTTTCTGTACCCTTGCCCAGGTTTGTGCCTCGAGACCATCCTGTCTCTGAGGACTAAAGACAATTCCTTCGACTCTGCTATGCACTGTCAAGTGTGGGACCCCATATGTAGACAAGTCTGTGCCTTTCCAAATCATGTCCAATCAACTGAATTTACCACAGATAGAATCCAATGAAGCTGTAGGGACATCTCAAGGATGATCAGTTGAAATATAATGCACCTGAGCTCACTTTTGGGCTTCATGGCAAAAGATGTAACTACTTATATGAAAGTGGTTTCGTAGATTTTTATTTCTGATGAACTTGCAAAAATTTCTAAAAAAATCACATTGTCTTAATAGAGTATTGTGTGTAGAATGGAAAAAGTGAAACGCAGGGAATACTTTACAGAAGCACTGTATGGATCATTGGATCATTCTGTAATGAAACTCACTGTTACTTTCAGTTTTGTTACTCAAATGAGTCATCTTCTTCTCAGCAACCTAGTACAATAATTAATTAAAGTTGCCTGAAATGGACTAATGCCCATTCAGAGTTGTTCAATGTGTGTGTTATATTTACAATTGAAAACCCCAGACATTTCAGTTTATTAGAACAGAATTAGAACAAGCAAATGGCATCATTTAGGCATCATCAGTTAGCCGTACATGCAAAGTAAATTTTTTAACTGGCAAGTAAGAAATAGGTTAAGCACTGCATAATTTAAAATAATATACAATTAATCAATCACTTGGTGGGCTTATTTTCATTGTATTTGCAGAGCCTGTCCCTTTGTGGGGTTTTATGTTTTTTTTCTAAAATGAATAAGATGTGTGTCTGTTTTATTAGCGTGTCCGGCTCAATAGATGGTTTTTGTATGTCGCCATCACCCTTTCAAGTTCTATGGTTATCATCACACTGTTTCTTTTTGTAATCAATAATACACAAATTAAAAGCCAAAGAACAAGTAGCACGACTCGGTTGGTAGAGCGGCTGTGCAAGCAACTTTCGGGTTTCATGTTCCATCCCCGCTTCCGCCATCCTAGTCACTGCCGTTGTGTCCTAGGCCAAGATACTTTACCCACATGCTCCCAGTGCCACCCACACTGGTTTAAAATGTAACTTAGATTGTGGGTTTCACTGTAAAGCGCTTTGAGTCACTACAGAAAAGCGCTACATAAATATAATTCACTTTATACTTCAAAACCCTTTAAGATGATCACTGAGCTGAAGTCATTCAAGATTTGTTCGTCGTGTTCTCCTGTTTCCTACCAATTGATAGATTGTGGATTCTTCTTTTTTACATCTAGATATGTTTCTCGGTGGAGCTGAATATTTTATGGCTCAGATACCTCGCAGCTGCCAGTTGCCACCAAACATGCAGCACGAGTGTCAGGTTTTGAACATGACAGTCTTGCAGAAGGCCACTTCGAAGACAACACTCTCCGATGGTGGTAAGTTGTAGCTGCCAGACTCTGAATGTATCAGTACCTAAAATCAATTCATGCCAAGTCAAAGCAAAGCAAAACCCTTAAATTAGATTTGTTGCAGACATCTAAACTACGCTCACACTGCAGGCTGTGATGCCCAACTCAAATTTGTTGTTAAAATCCAATGTTTTTTTGAAGTTGTTCCTGTTACAATAATACATACTTGCCAACCCTCCCGTTTTTAGCGGGAGAATCCCGATATTCAGCGCCTCTCCCGACAACCTCCCGGCAGAGATTTTCTCCCGACAAACTCCCGGTATTCAGCCGGAGCTGGAGGCCACGCCCCCTCCAGCTCAATGCGGACCTGAGACTGAGTGGGGACAGCCTGTTCTCACGTCCGCTTTCCCACAAAATAAACAGCTTGTCTGCCCAAAGACGTCATAACATCTAGGGCTTTTATAGAGTGCACAACTGCGCACACAACAAGGAGACGAAGCAGAAGAACGAGGAAATTACAGACATGGCGGCCAAAATGATATACTCATCATGAACGGAAAAGTTAAACAGGACAATACTGCCATCTAATGGATAGCCGCTGGAACACTGAAATTCAAGTATTTTTATTTTTTTCTATGTAAATAAAATTAAAAAAAATATATATATATATAGCTATAATTTACTGAAAGTCAAGTATTTCATACATATATATTTGTATATATATATATATATACATATATATATATATATATATATATATATGAAATATATATGAAATACTCGAGTTGGTGAATTCTAGCTGTAAATAACCACGCCCCCAAACACCCCCCCCCGACCTCCGTCCAGAGGGGAGAAGCTGAAAAAGGCTGTGTAGGTAGTAAGACCCAGTTAAAATGGAGGAAGCTACCCATACTACCTGTTTATTGTACAGGATGGCTGGAGACAGCTAAAACTCACCAATTAACTTGCATGACACTTTAACAATTTGATTAAGGAAATTCTTCTTCTTTAGTGACAGGTGATTGAACCAGGGGAGAAACACAACACATGTTTAATGAAAGCACAATAAAACATGGTCGTCGCGGGGGATGCTGGAGCTTATCTCAGTAATGGTCTTTTTAACATTAGTGGTGGGACATTGTCATTACCAGAGGCCTCATGTAACAAGATAGCTGGCACACAAAAACCTGGCAAAAAAACTTTTTCACGGCAGAGAAATGCATGATGCATCAAGACTAACGTTGACCTGGCAATGTGCGCTGCCTTACGCCAACTTTATGGATGTAGTATGTACATTTCTACTAGCTGTGGATACTTTGGCGAAATAAAAAGGTGGTTATTGGCTTTACCAACCTTTGATTTTAACAATGTAAAAAAGATGGAGGCAGAGGCACAACATTCACTTTTTTGCCAATGCATGCATTATATTCATATTCATATTTGTAAGGACATATATTAATTTATCTAGGCGATTATTTTGCCACCTTTTGTTGTCAAAACGTGTTCCTGGGACTCCTTGGCCATGTTAGGCGGAATACAGCAGCGGGTGGTTTCCGCACACTCGCACAGAGATCGAGGAGGATGTCACATAAACGTACGGCTGCTAGCGAAAGAAGCTCTCCTGTGTTCTAATAATAAATTGAGTTGTCAAACAAGAGCCAAAGTGTTTCCTATATTGTATGATATGCTGGCATGTTCACATTTAAAAGATTGCAAAATTACATAATTTCTTCCGCTGGCAAAGAGCGCTGTGCTTCCGGGGTGAGGACAAATGAAGCGGTGAGGTAGGAGAGACCACCCGCCTATAAGCCAATTGCAGTGACTATATGTTTTTAAACACTGGTCTGTTTTGGCGATGTACATCCATCTTCTTCCTCACCTTACTGATGCTCGGCCATTTCTTCTTTATTTCGGCCTACAATTTTCCGCAGCACACAGCAATTTATCCTGCTGGTGATTGCTCCAAACACCAGAAAGAAGCACCTCCAACTGACTTGTGATTGACCAAAATGTGCTGCGCTTAAGCGCATGGCTACTTTCAATGTGATTTGCGTATTTAAAAGGGGGAATGGTCACGGCGTGCCAAGCCACGCTGATATCTGGGACCGATTTCAAGTTGATTGCGATGTAAAAAAGAAATGTGCTGGGCTTTGTGTGTGCGTACACTTTCATACATCAAAATTTTTACTGGAGTACATACTTTTTTGGAATTGAACGTACGTCTATTTTCAGTAGGAATGTCGCGTAACTGTTGTTACCTGAGGCCCCTGATCTGCTGAGCTGCATTTGTAACTCGCTACATAACTTCCTCATGTGCTTCTACAGTTGTATAACTTTGCTGAAAATATAAAAATAGCAACACGTATGCTTTTATAGTGTCTGGTTAGCAAAAATATTTTTTGAATAATGGAGCTATCTGTGTTGGCCCTGCGATGAGGTGGCGACTTGTCCAGGGTGTACCCCGCCTTCCGCCCGATTGTAGCTGAGATAGGCTCCAGCGCCCCCGCGACCCCGAAGGGAATAAGCGGTAGAAAATGGATGGATGGATGGAGCACTTAAGTTATTACCGTGAAGTGCAAACCTATTTAGTAATATAGCACTGGCAGCAAACAAACAATATGACCCGGAGACAGAGTCAAGGCTGAGACAAAAATTTGCATAATGATAGATACAGATGGATCACAGTTGTTTACATTTTTCAAGCCTTTACTGAAAACAAGTTTGACTTACTGCTGACTGTCCTTGGTCACTGATTCTGTTCATAACTTTTATGGACAGAATTTCTAGGCTCAGTCAGGGTGTTGAGGGGATCTGGTTTGGTGCAGATGACGTGGTCCTGCTGGCCTTAATGTGCTCTTCAGCTCTCATTGTATCAGTTCACAGCCGAGTGAGAAGCAACTTGGATGGGAATCAGAACCTCCTTGTCCGAGTGCATGGTTTTCACCCGGAAAATGGTGGAGTGTGATCTCTGGGTCCGGGATGAGATCCTGCCCCAAGTTGAGGAGTTTTAGTACCTTGGAATCTTGTTCATGAGTGAGAGAAGAATGGATTTTGGGATCGACTGGCAGATCGGTGTGGCGTCTGCAGTGACGCGGCCTTTGCATCGGACTCTAAAAAGGGAGCTGAGTCGGAAGGAAAAATTCTCAATTCCGTTCCTATCCTCACCTATGGTCATGAGCTTTGGGTTGTGATCAAAAGGACAAGATCGTGGGTACGAGCGACTGAAATAAGTTTCCTCTGTAGGGTGGCAGGGCTCCCCCTTAAAGATTATGTGAGAAGCTCTATCAATCGGGAGGAGCTCGGTGGAAACCCACTGCTTCTCTACATTGAGAGGAGCCAGATGAGGACTCACCCTAAGAAATGAGACAACACTCGTTCCCCGCTCTGTCATCACTCCTAGCAGCTTGGTTACATCACAGTTATTAGATAAGCTATAAAAATTGAATGTCCCAGTATTTGGAAGCTACAATATATACAATAGATGCGTTAGTTGGTTGTCATGATGAGCAATTAAAAAAAAAAAACAGCATTCAAAACAGAATTATTAATGTGACGTAGCAAAGGATACCTGATAAAACCAGATAGAAAGCCTGAAAAACACGAGTGCCCATACTATAAAAATGAGTTATTACTTGGTGGCAAATGTGGTTGGACCACTATTCATTTTGCTATGTAATGTGCTCACACCAATTCACAGTTCACTTACTGTGATCTAAGTGGATCGCAGATTTTAAAGTACCAGTGAGTACATTGAAGTTTGAGTACTCATTTAAGTTTTCATGTTAAAATTACATTGGTTTTAAAAGTGTATAAAGTGTTATAAGAGCATTTATAAGAGATGTTTATTTGTCTGTATGGGAGCTGTGTGGAGGGCTTATAAAGACTTGCATATAATATATAAAATATTTTAAAAAATGAAATACAGGGCAGAAATGCACGTGGTGGTCTCGAACATAATAACGCCCGCGATAATCAAGGGAACACTGGCGCTTGACGCTTAGCCCTTCTTTTAATTGGCGTTCACACTTTGCCAGTTTGGATTTGGTTCGGTTCGTGCCGTTTCTCAAAACCCTGTGAACCTTGTCCCAACAATGGCGAAAAGCTTGTCTCCATGCATTTTGAACACGGCCCCAACGCAGATTAGCACGGAAGTACCACAAATCTCCTCAAAAGGCGGCAGAGTCTTCAATCGCAGTGCTTCATGGCGGAGGCGTGACTGATGACCAGTTGTTGTGTTCGGTCCTAACACGGTTTTAGGCATAGCAAAGCAAATTGCAGAACTGCCATGAATCGCCATCTAAATGTGCAATGTGTAAACGCTCCTTCAGCATTGCAGGAGAATTGTAACACAACTTGCTAAACGGAACACACAAAACCAAGGGCCTAGGACTTAGACAAGGCCCTTAATTGAGATTCAGATTATGTCTCTCAGATGGCTAGAGAACACCTCGGAAACCCCCGGGAGTAGCTGGGGAGAGGGTTCTCTGCTTAGACTGCTGCCCTAGCGACTTGATCTTAGATGGATGAATGATGGATAATGGATAGATGGAGGGTGGATGAAGGATGGATAATGGATGGATGAAGGGTGGATGGCGGATTGATGGATAGATGAATGGATAGATTGATGATAGATGGATGGAGAGTGGATGGATGGATGTGGATGGATTGAGGATGGATGGATAGATACATCTACAAACTGGTTGTTTAAAAAAAAATCTCAGTAGAGTAGGGAACAGAAGTGGCTGACGGATGGGGCAGTTTAGCTAATGGGGATGAATCCGCCAAAATAGATTGTGATCATATGTAGTACTACACACTGGTCACTTTGTGTTAGTAACATCACATGGATGTGCATAGAGCTGTTGCAGGAATGGGGAAAAAGCGCAACTCGATGGATTATGTCCCTCCCAAAGTTAATACAAGATGAAAAGGAAGTCAGTCTTTTGTTGAAGAGAACAAAACACAAAGTCTATAAATGTTTGGTGAAATCACCTGGTGATTGGATGAGCACGGGGAAGACGAGAAGCAAGCGTGTGAGAAGGGGAGAAAATATGTGCACTTACAGTATAGAAAGACGGCTGTAAATGTTGATTTGCCGTGGTTGTTCGTTTTAATTAAGTGATTGTTTAACACCCACCTCATCGTCATCTTTTCAACATCTTCCCACTGTTGGAGGAGGGGGGTTCAATGTCCGAAGATTCAACTGGGAGGTTGATAGTCGAATCAGACCCCTCCGAATCGTCAACTATGCTTAGATACCTGTAGTATATGGCAAAAGTGGATAAAGTACACAATATCGCTTTTAGAACGCACACACTCTGTCAAGACAACACAACACGGCTCATTAGCCTTAAATCTACGGACACACAAAACGACGTGGGGCTTACCTAAAACACTTTTTAAATCCTTAATCTAGGCTACCTTTTGGCCAAGACACTTCCAATGCACAATTGTGGGACCTCTGAGACTTGTTTATAGTTGTATAAAAATAGTAGCATTATGGTATAGTAAAATAGTTTAATATGTATAGTGTGAGTGTGAATGTTGTCTGTCTATCTGTGTTGGCCCTGCGATGAGGTGGCAACTTGTCCAGGGTGTACCCCACCTTCCGCCCGATTGTAGCTGAGATAGGCTCCACGACCCCAAAGGGAATAAGCGGTAGAAAATGGATGGATGGATGGATGTATAAACAGTATTTTTTCCTGCATATTGTTATATTAATTGTGCAGGAAAGGTGGCTGTATGGGGAGTCGTCTCCACATCACGTATAATTTGCTTTCCTGCAGTCAAAAATCTGTGCTCATTATTTGTGCATCATTCCCACCTCACCTGTCCTTTATTTTCACCTCATGCACAAAGACACGCACTAGTAATCCATGCCTACCGCCATTGTGGCCTCTTTAATCGCCACATATTCATTTGTTCTGACAGCCGTCGAAGTCCCGTTAAGTCAAGCAAAGGCGCCTGCACAAGACAGAAGCGACCACCGACAAGAATGAGTTTATCGTAATTAGCATCATTAGCATTCCGTTCCCAAGGATTGTTATTAAATAAGACATCTGGTTAAGTGGTAGCAGCCTTGCCTCAATGAATTGTCAAGAGCTGTTAGTAAGTATGAAGCAACACTCAACATCTTAATCTCATAATACATTTTAAGGTCAGAAGTTTCTTTTATGTTGCCAGGATTTTGTCTTCTGTCATTTTTCCTTCACAAGTTCCTGAAATAATTTGTGTGTGTTTGTGTGTGTGTGTCTCATTGCATTCATTCGTAGTGTTGCATTGATCTTTGCACAAACATCAGACATGTTTCTACCTTTTGTGAAGAGACTGAATCCCGCTGCCAAAGTAAATGAGTCCTGCTTGTACATTGTGAAATGCCATTACACTGGTCTCTTGAACATATCATAACATTATGTTATTGTGCTTGTGTACTCTCTGAATTTGAAAAAGGCAAGTCTAAATCTTGCATGTGAACCTAAATACAAGCCTGGAAAAAAGGCCAACAGCAGTGCTTTCATAAGTTTCATAAGTTCTGCATGTCTTCCACTGCTCCAAATCGCCACAGATTAATGTTACAACTTCAAGTGTTATCATCATTGATCACCTGCATGTTCTGCATTAGATTAAGTGCTCATTATTTGCAACCTAAACACACTTTGCTAAATGACAGCAGTTAAAGATCAATGCTAGTCTATTTGTAATGTGACTGTCTATGCAGGAATTGACCAGCAGTCTGCTGCCAGATCAGCCAGTTCTCAGAGAACCAAGCCCCAGGCGGCTTCACACGTTGCCCCAGGCTGCAGAGCCACAGCAGCAGCAACACATTCAGGAAGAAAAGGTGGCTCAGCTACAAATGGGTTGGAAAAAGGAGAACCCTATGGCAGAAAAACCGTAATAACATGAAAACCCTAATAAAATTGTTTGTTTGATTTTAGCAATCATGTCATATATAACTGCAGTTCTTGTTCAACCTGTGCAATGTTTGTCTTTGTGATATGCCCCTTAGGGTTTCAATCTGATGCACCAGCAATCTACTACAGACGTTGGAGACAGCGACGGTAATTCTTTTTTTCAAATCCATTTGCTGTATTGTTCCTCTTTAATTGCTTATTTTACTACTACAATGAAACACAGACTGCACTTTGTACACCTGTGGTTATTTACATTTATAATTTTGACCTCCCTGAATGTTGGAATTTAGTTTGGCAGATAGATAAACAGTCCTTCAAATTAGAGAAGAAAAAACGTCCAACTTGAGTTTTATTGATAGTCCCCACAATTAAGTTACTGTAAAACTAAGCACACAAAGGAAAGTACATAAGTATACACACACAGTGAACATACTTGTAATAATCCTGTTAAAGCAACAGTACAGTTGGTATAAACTAAAACAAAAACAATACAACCATATCGGATGATCAAGGTTGGCTTTTTTTATGCCACGAGTATAATGCTAACATTCATAGGACGATCCAATTGACAGGGTAATGAAAATCAGCATTGGACAGCATTGGGGACGGCGTGGCGCAGTTGGGAGAGTGGCCGTGCCAGCAACCTGAGGGTTCCTGGTTCGATCCCCACCTACTACCAATCTTGTCACATCCGTTGTGTCCTTGAGCAAGACACTTCACCCTTGCTCCTGATGGGTTGTTGTTAGGGCCTTGCATGGCAGCTCCCGCCATCAGTGTGTGAATGTGTGTGTGAATGGGTGAATGTGGAAATAGTGTCAAAGCGCTTTGAGTACCTTGAAGGTAGAAAATCTCTATACAAGTATAACCCATTTACCATTTAGCATTGCAATCATTTTAAACTTGTACAAACATTTAACAGATTTTAATGTAAACAAATTACAGACATGTATTCACCAAACTGTGTGGAAATGAATATCGATGCTAATTTTGTACTACTAGGCCAGTCTGCTGCTCTCTTGACTGAGTGCTGACTCACTATGGAAGCATGTTGATTGAAACATTGATTGATTGATTGATTGATTGATGTTGCTCAAACCTCAAACTCTGATTTCAAACCAAATAATGTAGCCCATGGACCCTAATGAGTATAAGCAATATAAAAATGGATAAATGAACAATAATTTGTAATGTATAATGAGAAATTAATGTATGGGAAACACTGACCTGTAGCCTCACTTGCCAACCACCACAAGAGCTGCATAAAAAAATCTGCCTTTTCAATAATAATGATGCTCAGATTGGACAGTATCACTTAAACATGATTCAAATGAAAGATAAATCAGTTTGATGACCTCTGGCTTTGCTATGAATCAATTAAACATCTTCTGTTGCTGTGATTCCTTCCTAATGGTTATTTTCATGCCCCACTGGCATGTCTTGTACGTAGGAACATCTTCCAGCATGCAGTCGCATCCTTCGAGAAGCAAAGTGGGCAACAAGCAAACACCAGAGAAGAGGAAGCTACGATTCCTCAGTGTTGGACCAGAGAGGCTAGAGACGCCGTTAGGTATGATGTGTTTTATGCTACAATGCACCCTGTAAGATTGGAGTTTTAAAAGGATGGTGTGTTCTGCCCCTGAAGGTCCTGCTCATGTTGACCCCTGCAGGAGAAATGAGACCAGAGAGAAATGCAGCCCTCCATCAAGCAGGTTAGAGAGCAGACACAAACCTTTGACACAAGAAGGAACGAGGGAGGTTGTCGATGAAGGTGAGGCTCACCTCTGCTGGGAACCTTCAGGTGAAATAATGACCAATTTTGCTTTCCAAAAGACTGTAGGGTTGCATCCAAGTCTGTCCTTTCAAAAATCCAAATGCCTGCTCTTATTTTGTTTCTGTTTGCTTCGGATTATGGTCTGAATTTTAATGAGTCTTATTCTAGGTTGCATACATCACTGCTTTTGTTTCCCGCTTTTTAAATTTTGCATCACCCACGTGGAAAGCCTTTATTCTGAGTCTTCTGGCACACACGCAGCAACAACAAGTGCATCGGGATGCTCATCGTGTGAGGGAGGCACGCATTCACACTAATTCTGCAAAGTAAAGTACTGAATGCTAAATATTTGAATAGCATTGCTTCCAAAGTACTGAACTTTTTCCATTTAAATGAAGATGGTGTATTGGCTCGGATTGTAGTCCTCAATCTGCATCATCTCTCATTATCACAATTTCTATTCTAGTCTGTATATGTTTTTGTGGGCACCAAGTTCCTTTGCTCACAGTAGTTAGTTCATTAATGGTAATGTGGCACATTAAATAAAAGTCAGAGTGACATCTCTCGGGTCCAAGGATTGCCACACAGTGGGCAATTAAAGCAAGCGATTATACTGACGAGAGGTTGAAACGTGCTCGCTCATTCATATGGAGAGGTGCCCCTGTACTTGAGCTCAGGCCCGCTGAGCGCTGCAGTGTAAGGGTTTCCGTCTCTCATGTGCACACACGAGCGCTTTTTCTTCAGGCTGAACTTAATTAAATGATATGCTCCCATTTTCTCCATCCATGTAGCAAAGTACAGACGGTAAGAACTGTTCTCTATTCCTGTACCCTGCGAGCAATCACATCCAAAACATTCATTTACCCTCTTCAGTCTTTTAATATTTTCCTCGTTTAATCTTTTATCTCAGATATGCGTGGTCTGAATTCACCAAAGAGCAGCACAATATCTCCTCCACCCACACCAGCAGAGTCCCCTCTCAGCCCGACCCGGCTTGCTTCGTCCCCTGACCCACAGGTCCGGAGCTACTGGGAAAGTAATGACGAAGAACCCGAGCTGCAGCTCGCTCTGCAGAAGGAAGTGTTCACTTTCTCAACCCCGCCTAACTCGCCCAAACGAGGCCAAGGCCAGAGTGAGCAGAAGATGGAGACGGGAAGCGATGGGGTTCAGAGCCCGAGTGAACGGCGCTGTGAGGCCCAGCCCCAAGATGATTTCATCGGCAGTGATGAAGTACGCTCACTCTGCTCACTCAGGATACGTTGCACATATTGCTTTGACACAATGTTTGACACACGTTTCCATGTTAGCGGCCAACCAACGTAATGCAACAGTGATTTCGATTCAGCGCAACATAACATCTCACATAGTGCACACACTTCATGATGCACATTTATTCTCGTTACTGCACATTTATAGCGGGAAATATACTTTAACATATCAGCAGGGCTATTATAATCACATAATATATTAAAAGTTCTAATATTTATAGAGTCGTTTTCTTTATGCTGAGCAGAGAGATTAAACTGTGTAGCACGACAAGTTTAAAGACGCCTGCCTTCAAAGAAATGCTAATTGCTTTTACTTATTCAAAACTCTATAATAAGTCTTGTAATTCCAATTTAATGGGAAATTATTTCCAACCAGTTTAGAGTCATTACGAGCACGACGCAAACACAAATTAACAATGTTTTAACATTCCTCCATGTTGCTTGCACACAGAGCTCCATGTTCATTTGTTCATTCAAAACTAAACACTGCTCGCTCTGCAACCGAAAAGCATGGGCAGCAATCATAATAATGGAAGAATTGGGATAAAAATCAAACTGAGCGTCATGTTTTTGAAGGCAGATTTTTGTATCAGATTTCATTAGATTAAGATAGGATTTTTATTTTGCAAGGAGCATACAAAACATTTCTAAGATGATTCCGATCATCCATGAGTGAGATCGGGCAGTACCAATCACATGTATTAACTGTAACTCATAGTATTGGATGATTAATCGCTCTTCTAATCCATTATTATTATTATTATTATTATTACTGGTGAAGAATGTAAGATTTGGCCTGGTCGTACATACATGACCGAAACAGCCCTCCCTCATCTGGATAAGAGTGTTACCAAACTCATCTCCACAAAATTACAAGGCACGGACTGTGTCAGCTTCAAGTCAAGATATTTGGAGCGGTGATGTAATGCCTTTATCAGTGATTATTTTAACATCACATTGGGTTGGCCAGGGGGCTATAGCATCGAATACAAACCATTGGTAAGTTTTTTTTGCATTTTTACAGAATTTGGTAAAATCTCTTCAACCACCCCCAAAAAGGCCCCTTTAACTCCGAGCTGATATTTTTCAATTCCTCTATTTTTTTTTTAACCTCGCTGGGATCCCTGTTTTTTAAAATTTTGTTTTATAACTGCTTATTTTCTGCTGTAACGGGCTTTCATCTACAGTGAATAAACTTAAATAAGCACAAATGTTTTCTCTTGTTTCAAACTATCTTAGATTAGCATGCCCATGCCTGGCTTGCTTTTAGGTGTGTAACATGTTTATCCTTGTCCTCCAGTAACATTACTTGTAAGAAATTAGTTTCATTTGCCGCAATGGAAGTGATGATTATTAATTTAGAGGAGTGGCTCCACACTGTGTATGAGCACACACAGTTAGCTGCTAGCTGCGTCAGTTTGGGAACCAAAAATTATAAAGTATCAGCCAATGGGGATTGCCTTTAGGGATAGATAAGGGAAGGCATTAATCAGCTTTGGCCAATCACATATGTTTTCGTGAAAATCAGCTAATACTTATGGGTGGTCGATCGATGGACGCATACCTACTCAAAATCTATGTGTGTGACAAATCCAATACATGTAATGGTTTGCAATATATGACCTAATATTTGCAATGTTAACAGCTTTCTTTAGCGTGTATGTGCCGCCAACATGGTCTAGATTAAGCACGCACGCGTTGTCTGACACACGTTTGACTTGATTTTGATTTCCACTCATTTCTAACAGCTTGCTCATTTTTCCACTCTTTCAAAGTGTTGCGTCAGGTTCATGCAATTCTTTGGCGCCATTAGTTCTTAAACACAGAGAAATATTAAAAGCATTGAAAAATGTTGCTTGTGATCTGTTTGGAGCTGGATCAGAGATGTGTTTCTAGTTAAACTCTCATGTAATGTAATATAATGTAATTATGGGAAAAAAATAGGAATAAGAAATAAAAGGAAAAAGGGAAGATGTGTCTTGTCAAAATGCCTTGAAGGTATACAAACACCCGCCAAAGGCATTATGGGCACGTTAATACTCATCAATAGTTGCTTGCTGGCTTATACTTGAGGGAGAATGATAAAAAAACAAAGAAGGGGAAAGCAAATAACATATGGTGCCGATAAGCTCCAGCCTCAAAGGGCTTCTTTTAACCTCTGACCTCAGAATAAAGCCAGCCGCAAAAGGAGCCGGCCGAAAGAAGAAATTGAGACAAGGCAGACTCGATGCTTAGGGAGCTTTGTGTTTGTGCTTCTGGGAAGTTAACAACTTCTCTTCTCTAGATTGGCTGCTTGTGATGCTCACTTGTTCACTGAGAACTGGCTTAAACTGGTCTGAAGGCTTTTTACAGCGCTGTATTCTCTCAGTGCAAAGATGTATTTGTTGAACTAAGATTCTGTATAGTGTTCTCTCCACTACTACAGTCTCAGTGCATCACTGATTTTAAATTACTTTTGAGTACATTGATATTCGAGTACCCTAAGGTAACGTAACGTATCCCTCACAATAATCGAGGGAAAACTGTATACAGACACATTTCAATAAATGAGAGTATCATGCAAAAATGCATTCTTCAGTCCGTGTCGTGAATAAATACTTCTCTAATCTATCACTTTGTATGGTTCCACATTTAATTAGAAATACAATTAAAACATATACAGATGCACGTGTAGACTATGGGCCTGATCTACTAAGATCACAAATAACAAGTACTAAATAGTGTGTGCAAAATATACAATTGTGTGTAATAGTAGTGGGATTATTGCAGGTGATCTACCAAGACTGCACACAATTGATAACAAGTACAAAAGTGTGCATTACCGGCTGTCCGCAATGTAGAAGTGCTCCTGCAGTGCGATCAACAGAACCTACTTTTTAGCACCAGAAAGTGCACTCTGGGAGACCCTGGCACTATTTGCTGTAATGACCCACGAGAAAGAAAATGCATGTTGCTAGAAGTATTTTCATTCAGGAGCTAAATTGATTACTTTTGGTGTAATCTGTCTCCAAATCATCCCTTAAGTTGTTCATCAGATAAAGTTGCAATTGCTGCACAGATACGTCTAATATTTGTATTTCTGACAGACATACAGTCTGTTTAACTCCTCACTCAAGATTATCTCTCTCCATCGTCTGCAACGATCGCCTCCTTCTGCTCGCAGCTCAGCTATTTGCGCGTAACTGCCAGTTTCTTTGGATATCTGTCTTGCTATATAGCTTTCAAACGTGCTAAATATACTGTAGATGCAAAACAGTTTAACCCTTGTGTGGTGTTCGGGTCTGTGGGACCCGTTTTCGATTTTTATTAAAAGAAAAATGATACAATTAATTAATTTTTCAAACTGAGACTCACTGGCTTTGGCTCATTTTCTGTGAAGAACATATATCAGAATACATATTTAATGAACACACACCATACACCCCCCCTACACATTTCTATTACATATAAGATGTCCGGGGTCCACTGGACCCGGGGCTAATAGAAGTGTGGAAATGTATGTTCTGTGTACCACACGCCCACACACACACACACACACACACACACACACACACACACACACACACACACACACACACACACACACACAGCAGGCCTAGACAGGAGGAGGACAGAGTGTAGGTACACAGAACATCAGAGGGTCAAATGTGCGACAAAATGAGCGCAGACAGTGTTGACAAACGATGTTGCAACCTTGTGTGGGAACCGCAGGTGCAGAAACACAAAAGAAGAATCCCTGTGGGATGCAGAAACTGGCAGAGAAATTTCAATGCAACGTTCGTGTTGTTGTTACTCAGCCAGTGTTTGTGGGTCTTAGACTTAGACTTATACTTACTTTTTATTGTCGTTCAAATTTGAACTTTACAGTACAGATAGGAACAAAATTTCGTTGCATTAGCTGGTTGGCAGTGCAGGATAAAAAAGCAATAAGGTGCAGATATAAATAAATAGATTACTGTAAAGATAAATATATTGCACTTTTCCATATGCATCTACGTTTATGGATGTATGTTATATTGTCTTTATATTCCAGCGAGTTCATCCATTTTTGGGGGGAATTGAGGGGATTATTATGATGCGTTCAAGAGTCTTACGGCCTGAGGGAAGAAGCTGTTACAGAACCTGGAGGTTCTGCTACTGAGGCTGCAGACCTCTTTCTAGAGTCCAGCAGTGAAAACAGTCCTTGGTGGGGGTGGGAGGTGTCTTTGCAGATTTTCTGAGCCCTGGTCAGGCAGCGGCTTTTTGCGATCTCCTGGATAGGAGGAAGAGGAGTCCTGATGATCTTTTCCGCCGTCCTCACCATTCTCTGGAGAGACTTCCAGTCTGAGGCACTGCAGGCTCCAGTCCAGACAGAGATGCAATTGGTCAGTAGGCTATCTATAGTGCCTCTGTAGAACGTGGTGAAAATGGGGGGAGGGAGCTGTGCTCTTTTCATCCCATGCAAAAAGTGCATGCGCTGCTGAGCTCTTTTTACAAGAGCTCCGGTGTGTAGGGACCAGGTCATATTGTCAGTTATCTTCACCCCCAGGAACTTGGTGCTGCTTACCATCTCCACCGCTGTGCCGTTGATGAAGAGTGGAGCGTGGCTGGACTGGTGCTTCCTGAAGTCGACAATGATCTCCTTGGTCTTGTCGATGTTCAGGACCAGGTTGTTGGTTCTGCACCAGTCAACCAGATGTTTCACCTCCTCCCTGTAGTCCATGTCGTTGTTGTCACGGATGAGGCTCACTACGTGTCGTCCGCATACTTCACAATGTGGTTAGTAGTGGACCTGGCGCAGCAGTCATGGGTCATTAACGTGAACAGCAAGGGACTCAGGACGCAGTCCTGGGGGTAGCCGGTGCTCAGGAAGATGGCACTGGAGGTGTTGTTGCCCACTCTCACAGACTGGGGTCTGTCTGTGAGGAAGTCAAGCAGCCAGTTGCATAGGGGGGTTCTGAATCCAAGGGTGGCCAGTTTGCTCACCAAGTGCTGCGGGATGATGGTGTTGAATGCCAAGTTGAAGTCCAGAAACAACATCTGCACGTGTGTGTCCTTTCCTTCCAGATGTGCTAAGCTCAGGTGGAGTGCAGAGGAGATGGCGTCTTCTGTGGAGCGGTTAGGGCGATAAGCAAACTGGTATGGGTCGAATGTGGGGGGAAGTCTGGAGACAATGTATTCCTTTACCAGCCTCTCGAAGCACTTCATTACAGATGTTTTTTGGGATAAGTCAGTATTTTAACATAAAAGTGTTTGATTGTGAGGCATTAAAAGCCACAAAATGCAACGGGTCCATCAGACCCACGAACACTGGCTGAGTAACAACAATATGAACACCACACAAGGGTTAAGCCTGGATAAATCACATTACGAGCGCTAAATGATTATATTTGCATCTCCTCCTACCACTATGTGTTCTGATGATCATCAAATATTCTGCATACACATGAAGACAAACACGCTAAATAGATTGCATGATCTATTTTGATCATTCAAGAGACACAATCCTCAGCACACAAGCTTAGTAGATCATCTATGCGTGTTATCAAGTTTGCACATGCTTTAGTACACACATCTTTAGTAGATCAGACACTATTGATTGATTGATTGATTGAAACTTTTATTAGTAGATTGCACAGTAACATATTCCGTACAATTGACCACTAAATGGTAACACCCGAATAAGTTTTTCAACTTGTTTATGTCGGGGTCCACTTAAATTGATTCATGATACAGATATATACTATCATTATAGTACAGTCATCACACACTAAATGTCTTCCTTGTGTTGCTGTATTGTGATCATTACTCTTGGCTCAATATTGTTATAGTGCTAATTGCAAAACACTAACATAACATGTGTGCTGCACCAAGTGGGTTCTATTCCAGGTTTCTTCTCTAAAGGGAAATTTTCCTCGCCTCCATGAGCTAGCTAATTTAGTTGGTTGTTTTTCATGTGTAAGGAGCGTCGTTTTAGACCTGCTCTGAATGTGAAGTTCTTTTACGGCTTTATGCGTGCTTTCTTTAAATTATTTGCTTTGTTTGTGATTATTTTGTGTTTTCTTTCAGGAGAAGAGCTCTATTTCACTCTTTCATCCAACATCAATGACAGGCTCTATTCCAGACATTTCAGAACCTCTTCCATTTACAAATTTGGACTCACAACCTGAGAGTCAAAACTCTGACCAAGCATCAGCTGAAGAGCTTTGCTCAGCCGTCACTGATATGCACCTGGACTCTCGACCCTGCGTGCCAGCTGAGGATGAGTGGAACGATTCCAAACAATGTCACTCATCCGGGGTATTAAGACAGGACCTGAGGTGTGGGTCAGGTGGACCAAAAGAAGTAAACCAAGCTGTGGACAGGAACAACACCTTATCACTGAGCTGTCTTCAAGAAGTCTCACTGGAGGACCCCTTCAAGGTACTGCAGAACTACTCACCATTGCAGAGAATGCAGACATGTTTTAGCTGTTATTCCCATGTAACATTAGATGTATACTTTTCCTAAAATGTAAATGTACAGGCTGGTAGTAAAGTGCATCGTCTTCTCGCAGTATTGTAGGGTAAAATTGTGCTCCTTATTCTGCTCACTTAAGAGGCGCAATCATCGGCAAACAAGTTTAGTTGATCATTTTAGTGTGCTATCAAGTTTGCATGTGTTTTAAAAAACGCAAACCTTTAATAGATCAAGCTCTATGTCATTGTCTATGCTTGTATATTTTCCAGAGGTGTAAAACTACACTGAAATATACTGACATATGACTTTCCTCACTTATTTGTCCTCCGTGACCAAAAACTACTATAAAAATTTCATGTCATATGTACCAAGTGAGTCTTTTAAAACTATTTTAGCCTAATGTCAAACACAAAGTTTATTTGGGTTTTGTTCACATAGATATTACTTTTCCTTATTGAAAAAAAGTTATAAAAATACAGGGCACACTTTTTGTGAATAATACCTCATATTTATGTCAGTAGCATGGAACCCTTCTTGATGTAACCCAGGCCGGGAATCGTACCTATGCTCCCTGGCATGAAGACAGAAATGTGTACCATTATGCCACCAAGGATAGTTTATATTAGGACAAATGTGGCATTTTCAATTTCAGGTCATTTTTGGGTATGATTTTAAGGAACATAAATGACAATTCTAAATTTTTTTCAAAAATGAATTTCTTCTGGCAAATTGAACCTACAGTTTAACCAAAGTAATAGTTGGCACAACATGTCCTGATGATCACTTAAAGCAGAAAACTTAGAAACATTGTGTACAATAAAGTTGTTAAACAACATCCTCATATTGGTTTTGTGTTGTAGTTGACAAAGCAAGTTAATATAATGTACAATAATAAATAATTAATTGTGTTTGTAAAATAAATTAATACCGGATGAAAAAAATAGTATTATTTTTTTCATCCGGTATTAATCTAAACAATAGGAATGTATATTACGTGATAATTGCATTACAGAGAGCTTTAAAAAAAATAATAAAAAATTCAACACCTTTCTCAGGCTACGCCATGTTGATGTTAGCGCTCACATATAACCTCTCTGTTGTTGTCAATCAAATGGAGATTGGAACCGCCGTAAAAGTAGTCTACAGAAAGTAAATCATAGAGCATTTCCTTAATTTAAGCAGATGACAAAGCACATGGAGGTCACCAGGCCAAGAACGTTGTCCTTTCTCATTGTAGTGATGGCCGACTGCATATTCCTCTGCCGACATGCGTATTCTACTGCCACATGCACATAGCTACTTTTTGTTGTATAGTGTTAATCATTTGCAACAGGGGTGTCCAAAGTGCGTCCCACATCTACCGTATTTTCCGGACCATAGGGTGCACTGGATTATAAGGCGCACAGCCAATGAATGGTCTATTTTTTATCTTTTTTCTTTTCTTTTTTTTTTTTTTTTTTTTATAATGTCCTGCCCAGCTTCTCGGGCAAATCATATAGCAGATGTAGATGCCCATATCGGCTGTTCAGATTTACTTTACAAAAGAGAAGTGTAGGATACTTCTCTTGTTGCCTTACTTGTATTTTGACTTTATTAAATGTATTTATATTATCATTTGGTGCAGCCGGGCCGGAGCAGGAGGGGATAGAAAGAGAGAAAAAGGAAGACAGAGGGGGGAATTGTGGGGAGAAGAGGGGGGTTAGACAGAGAGACAAAAACAACAGCAAACACAACAACAACAACAACAACAGAGCAACATCAGCAAATACGACATGTACCAATATGATGGTAAAAGTAATAGCAAATAAGCAGTTAGCGAAAATTTAAAAAAAAAAAATACAGAAATGACAATGAGCATTATTACACTAAAAATGGAGCAATATGAATACCAATAGAAATAGTGCTATTGATAATAAACAATACCAGTACTTTACCTTTATTATCAACAATACAATTGTTCAAATGCAACAATACATATACGTAATGATAACTTGAGATACGAAAGAATGCAGAAAAATGGAGGGGAAGAAAGAGAAGCAACCTTAACCTTGTAGATTGTTATAGTAACAATAGGTTAAGCTTTGTCAGTGTGCCATGTGTTATACCCAGTTTACCCTAGGGCAACAACGTTAATATATGTTTGATGAAACGTGATTATGTGCATGAGTGTATGTGTGCATATGTACTTGTATATGTACAGTATGTGTATGTGTGCTTGTACAGTGAATGTATATGTACAGTATGTGTATATGTGTGTACAGCGAATGTATATGTACAGTATGTGTATACAGTATGTGTGTTTGAACAGTGAATGTATATGTACAGTATGTGTAAATGTGTGTTTGTACAGTGAATGTATATGTACAGTATATGTATGTGTGTGTTTGTACAGTGAATGTATGTGTAGTATGTGTATGTGTGTGTTTGTACAGTGAATGTATATGTACAGTATGTGTATATGTATGTTTTTACAGTGAATGTATATGTACAGTATGTGTATACAGTATGTTTGTATAATGAATGTGCGTGTGGATGTACGAACTTTGAGTGTGTAAATATGTACTGTATTTATTTGTATATGTATGTGGGAGCGTAGGTACCTATGTATGTCTGTATGTATGTGTGTGAGTATATGTGAATTTGCATGTACAATACATTTGACTCCCAGTGTGTGCGGGAGCCAGAGTACGGCCCCAGCCTCCCCGAGAACCCATCCCACAAACAGTAGGTGTGGTGCCCAGGGAACCAGGGGTTTATCTTTTTTCATTTATTAGGCGCACCGGATAGTAGGGCGCATTAAAGGAGTCATATTATTTATTTATTTTTCTAAATTGAAAACACTTCATTGTGGTCTACATAACATGTAATGGTGGTTCTTTGGTCAAAATGTTGCATAGATTATGTTTTACAGATCACCTTCAAGCCGCTTTTTGACAGTCGCTTCCGGATGCGCCGTTTTAATTTACGTGGCTCACCTTCGACAGCGTCTTCTCCCCGTCATCTTTGTTGTACCGGTGTAGCGTGCAAGGACGGGAGTGGAAGAAGTGTCAAAAGATGGAGCTAACTGTTTTAATGACTTTACTTAAATCAATAACGGAGCAGCATCTCTTCATCCGGAAACAACAAGGCCAGAAATGTGTCCCGTGAATAACCGTCCGGCCGGAACTCTAATAACTGAAGTTCCTTGGGTGAATAATGTAAACTCACTACGCAGGTATGTTTTAGCGCTTTCTTAGCGAGTTTACTGACATATATAAGTAAGAACTTTACACTACTTTTTATCAGAAATGGCAACAGCAGAGGATGAATGTCCCATAGATAGAAGATAGAGAAAATGAAGATTATCGACTACGACGTCGAAAAAAAGTTGCTTTTGCATAATATTGCGAAACAAAACGGCAGATAATATATTTTACCTTATACACACACCATAATAATACTCGTATGTTTAATACGCCGACAATCCTTCAAGCGTTGCGGCTTCATAGCTTAGCAAAGTCGTACTAAAACATTTTGATAGATTTTTGAGCGCCGTGTGTAATGTTCTATATTTTCAATGGAACATTTAAAATGTTGGTGTTGTTTACTTGAGACCCATCATAGTGCAGTTCACACTATCTCTTATGTTTGACTTCCATCTACTGGTCACACTTATCATTACACCATGTACCAAATAAAATAGCTTCGAGGTGGGTATGCTCAACCAAAATGATTCCTTACATTAGGCGCACCGTCATGTGGCGCACTGTTAAGTTTTGAGAGAAAAAAAATGATTTTAAGGGCGCCTTACAGTCCGGAAAATACGGTAATTATTTAGCGGCCCGCGATGCATTCTAAAATATTATAAAACTGACAGACTCCCGCTGTCGTCCAAGTTCCATGGACCATCAAGGACAGACATGACTTTGACTTTGTTTATTTTTTTAATAAACCTTCAGTCCACGTCGGGTCGCTTTTCAGCTTCTCTTTGCCGCTCGCTAGTCGGTACGCTTTTCAGCCTGGCGCGTCGTCTTTGTCTGCCTCTCGCTCTCTGGCTCTTCTGCGCTGCATGGGTTGCTGCTTGCTCTCCAACTCCTAATGCCCCGTCGTTCTCTGCTGCTGCCCTTTTACACCTTGCGAGGAGATCAGATGATTTTGCCCAGATGCGCGATCCACGCACCTGATCTTGTTTACGGCGTCGACCCCAGCGCGCCACGCCTCGCCGCTGGCCCGCCGGCCACGCCTCCTCGCCGCCATCTTGGAGCGGGCTCCGGTGTGCCCTGCCTCGCCGTCGGACTGCCGGCCCCGCCTCTCCACAGTCCTCCATCGCCGGGCGCAAGCCGGGACTCCGACCGGCTGAGCCTACTCCCCCCAACCCCCATTTTTGAGGGAGCGGGAAGTGAAGACAGCCACGACCACCTGTGCCCCCGGTCTTCTCCTTTTTCGCCTGTTCTTTTTCTTCCTCTTCATCGTCTTTGTCTTTTTCTTTGTTTTCTTTTTCTTTGTCTTTATCTTTTTCTTTGTCTTCTTTGTCTTCTTCTTGGTCTTCTTCTTTGTCTTGGTCTTCTTCTTGGTCTTCTTATTTGTCTTGGTCTTCTTCTTTGTCTTGGTCTTTTTCTTCCAACTCCTTCTGCCCCGTCATTCTCTGCTGCTGCCCTTTTACACCTTGCAAGGAGATCAGAGGATTGTGCCCAGGTGCGCGATCCATACACCTGATCTTGTTTACGGCGTCGACCCCGGCGCCTCCTCGCCGCCATCTTGGACGGCTGCCTCGCCGTCGGACTGCTGGCCCCGCCTCTCCACAAAAACATTTTTTGTAAAGTGGTCAAGAAGAGCAAGCAAGTGAAATGTAAAGAGATAAAGTTGAAATGATGATGATGAAGATGATGACAAAGCTGACATGCAGGCTGTTTTTGGAGTAACGCCTGAATCATGATTATGATGATTCATTATTAATGGTCGTCTGTAGCGGTTTTGTTTTCAAGTGTGAGGTTAGTAAATCCAAGTGGAAAAGCATGAGACTGTCTGGCATGATCAAGGAGGTACAGAGGTGGGCTGATAACAGGATAGTCAGCTGGAGTGATGGCAAGGCCTGAAGGGAGACGTGTGTTTCCTTCCTGTGTTTACACAACAGTGATGTGACATGTCCCGCATCATCGCTGCAGCGCCTGACTGCTGATTTGTGGCAGCTTTTGGCAGGCGGCTTGACTGAAAGGTTGTCATAGAAATACTGTATGTGGTGTTTGACTTGTTTTATTCAAACTGGCTACTCTCCTAAATAAATTGATGACTAAAACTGCAGTCAGTTGTTGTCAGAGATCCGTACAACATCGCAGGCTTTGGAAAAATCTGTCAAGGGAATGTTAAGCCGTTTAGTTTGCATTGTAAGTGATTTGTGTTTGGACATGATTTGAAAGGAAGAAGACGAGACCATCCAGCCTGGTGATTGTGGTGATTGGCACTTGAAGCCAACCAGCAGGCTACAATTGCACGAAGGGGATGATGACGAGCTTCAGATGCTTGCAAGTCTAAAAAGGCAGCAGGAGGAAGATGAATCCAGAGCCTCGGGCCTCAGTGCTTCTCTGATCCAGCAGTGTAACGTCAGCATGAGCCTCAGCAGTGAGGACAACTCCACCTGGACGCACGTTACCTTGGTTTGTATGCTTTTCTGTTCCATGCAAACGCACGTCTGCCATTGGTAATGATGACTACACTGACCCCTCTGCCACCCATCCAGAATAATTTCAGTGACCTGGCTGACCCGCACGCTGGCTCATTTCCATTTCAAGCTTCCCATCGACACTAACGCACATTTTTCTCCGCTGTGTTTTCTGCATTACAAACGATTCTGGAGATAGACACACATAATTGGCCTCGTACTGTTCAAAAAGGTACAATGGCACAATAGCCACCATTTCCCAGCCCGACTGGAAATTATTTAGGTCATTCGAAATGATCCCTTGTGGTCTTTTTAGAATTCAAAGATGGTATAGTGGCTGCTGAAGGTCATTAGGATCCATTGGCCATTAGCATAAGCACATTACACTTAGAACGAGTGCAGCTTCTCTCCATGATCCCCAGTGGACGCGGTCATTTCACATGCTAATTTTATGAGCATGTTACCATTTCCCACGTATAGAAGGTGTCTGATCTGATAGTATGCTCAGATGCAGGTAGAGCATACTGCATAGCCGTATTACCGCTGGGACTGACACCTGGTTTCCTTTTTTGGAAGGCCACCGTTATATTTATTGTCGACTCGTACCCATGTGAGCCGATACCACCTACGCACCAAACGCTGGTAAGAGTATTAATGGCAACAAACCATGGGAAAGACGTGAGGACATACTTCAGGAAAAGTTACCGGAATACAAAAGCAAAGAACCACCAACACCAATCGTCAAGAAAAAAGGTCCAATGAAAAACGATTTGAATGAAAACCACATCATTTTTTCCCATAAGAAATCATGTAAAACCCAATGCATATTTTCCTGACACTCTAAATATAAAGAGAAAACACATTTTATAGAGAACAACGATCGTTTTACATGCAAAAAGCAATGTAAAATACATGTAAATGATGCATGAAATGTATCAATGAACATTTAACATAACTTTTTCCTCAATTGAAGATTTTTGGAAAGTTGACGATGAACGGAGAGGGGAGAGGAACCTTTGAACTTGGCTATGATTTTTTTTTAAATTTCATTTTCTTTATCAAAGTGCTGGCTCTCACTACTTTTTTTGACCCTATGGTGGATTATTTTGCAGTTGTAAGATCAGACACAAAGTCACCAACATATGGGATTCTTTGGACACCAAATTCCATGGAATGATACGCAAATAACGGACTAGTTTGTTACATGCAATGTTTGGCCACACGACAAATAGGATAGTGTACAAAAGCCGGGGCAAACCTTCAGCAAGAAACTTTGTTCAAATTGAATCATACCAACACTGAGGTAGGACTTTTCTTGTCACACCTTCAACAACAGTATTGTCTTCATTTGGAACAAATCATCTCCACAAAATTATTGTCTCCTTGCGTCCCTTTGGTTCCACAGCGTATATTTAGAGAAGAGTACACACAGTAAATAAGGTATCGGACTCCCAAGCATTGTGAGAACTCGGTGACTACTATTTCTTTGGCAGTCATGCAATTCAAGAGCCTTTAAACAGCCATGAGGCTTGAATAACCTCCTGAAGTAATGACATAGTCCTTGGCTTTGACAAGATGAAGAAGGTAATATGTTAGTGTTTCTTCTGGGGGATGAATAGAAACTGTTTTTCTTTATACAACCACATCAAAATTTCACACCTCGGTTTTGTTTGTGTCATTTGTAATCTGGCACACACCGACTGCACTCCATCCAATGAATGCATCAAGACCATTTTATTCTGGCCTTCTCCTTGTTTCCCTTTAGTTCCCTTCCCAAGAACAATCATCCTATTTTATTTTATTATTAGCTATGATAACAGAATGTGATGTTTTATTCTTTCTGATGCAGCCAACTAATCAGGGACATCACTACCAGAAGGAAATGAACCCAGTGCAGTGCTCAAACCCTAGGTAAGCAAACTAAGCAAGTGTATTCTATTTTGTAAACCTTCAAAATGTTAGTTTTTTCGCATTAGTATAATTTGTGTAAGCTAACTTTTATCTTCCTACACTGCTGCACAAAAAAAGGTGAGCATTTGGCAACATACACACACCTACTTTATTGTCAGTGCTATTTTTTTTCTGACAAAACACTAACTGGTGGCAATAATAGTAAAACACTTCAAAATTTCTCACACAGCAGTTTACAAACACTCATTGTAACGTTAGAGTATTTAGTCACCACAAAATCACCACATTTTATCTGCACTTTTTTTGGGACAGAAAAGCACATGTAGGTAAAATGTAGGGTTGTCTTAGAATAGTCAACTATTTGACGGTTCGAAGAAGTCTGATTGTACTACAAACGTAACAACCTCAAAAACCTTGTTACATCATTTATTTCCTCTAGATCAGATAGTCGAGTATGATTGCTTTCTCGCTGCTCCACCAGAGCCAAAGCCGAAACAAGTGGGGCCCAGTGAGGACCTTACTTAACTATCCAAACTCTGACATGTTTTGGGAGGTGTTTTACTCTTTTTGAGGTGGAAAAGGTCACAAATGAGATCTCTTTATTTGTAGGTGTCCCCATTAGCTTTTCCTCTTGCTAGCATGCATGCTAGCATAAAAATATACAGTACATATGATTGTGACTATGTGCAATATCTAACATATCATATACGACTATGAAAATCCTAAATCCAAGACAGCCCTGTTAAATAAAAAATTAAATAAAAAAACATGGCTGCCGTCAAGCAAAACATATTTACAGTGGCACAGGAAACTAATTGCTTATAAGTCATTGACCCTCTAATGCAGGCCTGTGCAAAAATTTTGACTCGGGGGCCACATTGAGAGAAAAAAATGTCTTTGGGGGCCGGTGTGTGTACACACACACACACACACACACACACACACACACACACACACACACACACACGCACACACACATCTATATATATATATATATATATATATATATATATATGTGTGCGTGTGTATGTGTGTGTGTATATATATTCATATATATTTTTACATATATATATATATATATATATATATATATATATATATATATATATATATATATATATATATATATATATATATATATATATATATTTAGCTGTAAAAATCTGCTGTACAGTATGTGCGCGTGGGTCCTTTTTCAGGAACACTAATACAAAAACTCACAATAATGTCTGGTTGAATGCTAAAAATGTTATGACAGACCACCTCAAAAAATGGAATGGATTTTTTTTTTTACTGAATGAGACACCCAGAATGTGTTATTTACAATATTTAATATGAACGAAAAAAAACTTAATGTTTACAACATATGAACGTCGCTCCTCTTTTACTTCTCACACCACCTCCTTGATCGACACATTTTACTATCAAGGGAAACGCAACAAAAATGCAACAAACACGGCAAAATATGAACATATGAAATTTTTCTGCAGAACTTTGTTGTAAAAATCTGCTTCCGCGTCTGTCCCTGCCGTACGTGGCCCGTAATTGGCCCAGGTCTAGTCTAATACATGTCAATCAGTCAGTGTTTGCTTATATAGCCCTAAATCACGAGTGTCTCAGTAACATTTATTTTAGGGTATCAGTACAAGTATGCTAGCAAGTCTTACAAAGTATTATAAACACAATCTATAAAGGGCGCCACAAATGTTATTGTATCTCCCACTAAAAAAACACTGAAGCAATAATTGATCAACACCACAAGCACTGTAGTGAAAAAACATCAACAGAAGGTGCCTAGTGGGATACATTGTGGCCATTTTTATGAAGACTGCACATGCTTGCTTTGAAGCACCAAATTTAGTTTGTCAATGCACACAATCTACATTTATGTTGGCAATTGCTGTGATCCAATGCAGACAAATGCATTTTCCGCTTTGTATTATTTGTGTTTCCTGCATCCACACCAAACACTATTATGAAACACAGGATAACTAACAGCAGAATTAAGGTTAATGTCAGTTGTCAGATGTAGACGGGGTTCATCTCCCTCACAAATAAATGTCTTTTGTGTGTGTTTTCTCCTCCTTGCTGTTTTTAAATATTTTATTTTTATTCCCTCCTGGCACCATGTCAGGCTGGCAACCATTACACCATTTAAATACTGATAGGCTCCGTCCGCATCTCGACAGACGTGCTAGAAAATCAAAAAGTGGTGGTTTTGCAGGAATAATCTATTATTGCTGTTTCTTCATCATGCAAAGCAGCCACAGGGCGTGATTCACTTTGTTTACCTTCGCTCAGTTTCCAGCCACAGTCAGGTTGAACTTCTGAACACTAAAATTAAACTTATTTTGGAGAAAAACTGTAACCAATGTCCACCAGGTAATTCTAATGCTGTGAATCCTGCATTGGTAAAATAATGTAAACATGGTTGCTTCTCATTTGTCAGAAAATACTACTAAAAAAACACTATTCACCTTCCAGAAGTGTGAAGTGTTGCAGTCGCTCGGATTGTTCTTAACTCCTGTGTCCAGCAGATTTTTGCTGGCCGTGGTGGATCGATCAATTCATAAACTGATCAATCGTTAGTTGTAAAGTCAGACTGGAATAGAGATGGGCTGACTGCAGAGGTGTGGACTCGAGTCACATGACTTGGACTCGAGTCAGACTCGAGTCATGAATTTGATGACTTTGGACTCGACTTGACAAAATGTAAAGAGACTTGCAACTCGACTTAGACTTTAACATCAATGACTTGTGACTTCACTTGGACTTGAGCCTTTTGACTTGACATGACTTGCTACTTTACCCAAAACCCAAAGATTAAAAAGTTATTTGGGAGCGCGCCGCTCCGTATTTTTCATTTTCTTCGTCTGTGTCTATCAGCGTGTTGTTCCTGTCAGCTGGTGTGCTCTCAGTACAACAGCCAATCAAATTAGATCTACGCTGTTTTCATCCCACAGCTCTCATCCAATCAAATTGCAGGACAACCAATGCAGAAGAATTGTCAAACAATGCGGCAGTGAGAAACAATTATGCAGAAGTTAATTTCGTTCGGGTATTAAAACTACGACTTGGTCAACAAAAAACGAATTGCCCTATGCAAATCATGCAGTTCGAATATTATAGACGGAGACGTAACAACTTCCAACTTCGTTCGACATTTGAAGATGCACAAAGAAGGGTAAGTTTTGAATGTAAGCTAACATTTATTGGCTAAGTAACGTGACTTTTATTTGCTGTGTAGTTAAATCAGTGAGGCTGTAAACTCACTGCTAACGTTATAACCATAGACATCTTATAAAGGTACGCAGCATCGCGCGCTACTGCCTACAGGCGCAGACGAGACGCGGGGCCGCCATCTTGGAGTGGTGATCCGCTCCACTAGTGCAATTCATTTGGCAGGAGCAATGAACTGTCAGCGCATTTAATTCATCTTACCTCACTGAATACCACTGATTTTCACGCGCTTTTTTGTTATATGTGTAGCTATGATAAAGGACACATGTTTTGGCGTGTTTTATTATTCATAGTTTGCTTAACAGTAATATAATATTCTTATACGCTATAAGTGACCAGACGTCCAAGATCAAAACTGGGAATATAATCCCAGAGAAAGGGGAAGAAAACGGTCAGCTATTTTTAAATTGAAGAAACAATATGCTTAGGTTATATATACATGCGTATATCGTACATAAACAATGTATGAATACATTAGATATCTATATATCTTATAGACTGTATCTCTGTTGCTGCAGCAGCAGAGAGTTTATTCTGTCTTGACACTTTGTATTGATATTTTGTATTACATTCTTCCCTTAAATGATTATGTTTACAGTCATTGTTTTATATGTATTTTTTAAGTATGTCGCTTTGGATAAAAGCGTCTGCCAAATACTTCAACATAAACATATAAACACCTGTAAGTCTTGATATCAGCTAAAACCACCAATCTGTTTCACTGGATTCAGAATAAAACCAAATTCTGTCTTACCAAACAATGTTAGTATTTGAATATTGTTACTTGAAGACTTATTCCTGGTTACAATTATACTGTTAAAGGCCTACTGAAACCCACTACTACCGACCACGCAGTCTGATAGTTTATATATCAATGATGAAATCTTAACATTGCAACACATGCCAATACGGCCGGGTTAACTTATAAAGTGACATTTAAAACTTCCCGGGAAATATCCGGCTGAAACGTCGCGGTATGATGACGTATGCGCGAGACGAAGTCAGAGTAATGGAAGTTATGGTACCCGTAGAATCCTATACAAAAAGCTCTGTTTTCATTTCATAATTCCACAGTATTCTGGACATCTTTTGCAATTTGTTTAATGAACAATGAAGGCTGCAAAGAAGACAGTTGTAGGTGGGATCGGTGTATTAGCAGCGGACTTTGTTGGAGCGCTAGCCGCGCTAGCCGCGCTAGCCGCGCTAGCAGCGCTAGCCGCCGACCTCACCTTGACTTCCTACGTCTCTGGGCCGCCAAACGCATCGGGTGAAGTCCTTCGTCCTTCTGCCGATCGCTGGAACGCAGGTGAGCACGGGTGTTGATGAGTAGATGAGGGCTGGCTGGCGTAGGTGGAGAGCTAATGTTTTTAGCATAGCTCTGTGAGGTCCCGTTGCTAAGTTGCTAAGTTAGCTTCAATGGCGTCGTTAGCACAGCATTGTTAACCTTCGCCAGCCTGGAAAGCATTAACCGTGTATTTACATGTCCACGGTTTAATAGTATTGTTGATTTGCTATCTATCCTTCCAGTCAGGGGTTTATTTTTTTGTTTCTATATGCAGTTAAAGCACGATGCTATCACGTTAGCTCGTAGCTAAAGCATTTCGCCGATGTATTGTCGTGGAGATAAAATGCACTGAATGTCCATTTCGCGTTCTCGACTCTCATTTTCAAGAGGATATAGTATCCGAGGTGGTTTAAAATACAAATCCGTGATCCACAATAAAAAAAGGAGAGTGTAGAATCCAATGAGCCAGCTTGTACCTAAGTTACGGTCAGAGCGAAAAAAGATACGTCCATCACTGTCTCTCAAGTCCTTCACTGTAACGTTCCTCATCTACGAATCTTTCATTCTCGCTCAAATTAATGGGGTAATCATCACTTTCTCGGTCCGAATCTCTCTCGCTCCATTGTAAACAACGGGGAATTGTGAGGAATACTAGCTCCTGTGACGTCACGCTACTTCCGGTACAGGCAAGGCTTTTTTTTATCAGCGAGCAAAAGTTGCGAACTTTATCGTCGATTTTCTCTACTAAATCCTTTCAGCAAAAATATGGCAATATCGCGAAATGATCAAGTATGACACATAGAATGGATCTGCTATTCTCGTTTAAATAAAAAAAATCATTTCAGTAGGCCTTTAAGAAAGTATTGTCTTATATTTTGCCTAAAATGAGAATGCATCATAATCAGGGGCGGCTGGTGAATTTTGTTTTAGGTGGGGCTGAAAGTTTGTAAACCAAACCCCTGTAAGGGGGTCATCCTCCCCCAGAAGATTTCTTTGTGATTTTCACATACAAATATTAAAGATCTTTGCTCCTTCTCAACTCTGTGGTAATATTATTTTCATAAAATACAACCAGTAGTACATTAATGTTAAATCTTACTTGTGAAAAGTAATCACCTGATTCCTATTTTCAACAGTCCGCTCATTTGAGTAGGAAAACGCTGAACACCATCTTTGTTTTCTACCTGTCAACTGTCAGTTTAGGCTGCTCGCCGGCTCCTCATCACCACTTCAAGATGGCGGCCAAATTGCTCGTGTCACAGCAGCCAATGCTGCGTCTACTTATAAGATGTCTATGGTTATAACGTCATTGCAAACACGGCAATATGTTGCGTCCACTGCAGTTCACTACCTTATTCATACTTTTTGTCAAGTGATTTTTTTTAAGCAGGGCTGCATGAGGTACCTACACCTAACGTTACGTTAGTCAATGTATCACACACAGTAACGTAACGTTAGACGGCGGTCAGCAGCACCGCGTATTTTAGCCACCTACAAAAACACAAACATAGTCAAATAAAGGTCAGTTAAAATGTATACTATATTAAGAATATGTGTACATATTGCATAGGGCCCTGACATCTAAAAAGTACAACTCTGTTCGTTGTTTTGTTCATGTTTTTGTTATGTTTTTCATATGTACGCACACATCAACACACATACAGTATGAGAGGAGATCAATGAGATAAGGTAAGAACAGGATAGAAACTGCTGTGGAACTAGTTACAATGCAATATGCCATGGAAATACAATGTTAACACTTTTGTGCAAATAAGTACAGTTGCACTTGTTTTTTCAAATGTGTTTATTCTGTAAAGGAATGAGTTACATGTTTAAAATGACTGGTTAATAGTGCTATTATGAAGTGCAATGTCAGCACTATTTTTTTCCTGCAATTTCAAATGCACTTGTTTTAATAAATAAATACAGCGGTTTAAAAGCATACACAATCTGTGTAAATATATTAGTCTGTGGTTAAAAGGACTTGAAAGGACTCGAAATTCAAAATGCAGGACTTGGGACTTGACTTGAGACTTTCCAGTCTTGACTTTGGACTTGACTCGGGACTTGCCTGTCTTGACTCGGGACTTGACTCGAGACTTGAGGGCAAAGACTTGAGACTTACTTGTGACTTGCAAAGCAATGACTTGGTCCCACCTCTGGCTGACTGTAACGTCATTAAAATTCAAGTGCGTCCGGAGATCCTCCCTGAAAGGACAATTAGTGTCATTAAAGTCAAGTACTTCTTTGATGCTGACTCAATATTGATTTTAGCCAAACTCTCCAGCAGTGAGCTCACAGCATTAATGAAGCGTGTTCCAGGTTAACAGCAGCAGCATATAAGTGGCACTGGATGGATGGATGGAGCATTCCAGAAAAGCATCAATGTGGTCACAGCTTATCTCTTCGCACAAAAGCATGTTACAAAGAAGGACAAAGGGATTGCATCACAGACAAATTCCTGCAC